>NC_092258.1:10150686-10370686 GCF_036320965.1 Panulirus ornatus
TCTCTCTCTCTCTCTCTCTCTCTCTCTCTCTCTCTCTCTCTCTCTCTCTCTCTCTCTATGCGTTATTTGCGTTTTTTCCAATGTCGTATGAATGTGAGAGAGGGGAAAAAAAAATGTCCGGATGTATTAATCCTATTGCGGCATATCCTCTGTCAACAAGAGTTTTGAGTTATGGATGGGTGGTGTGTGCTGAAATGTGTGGCGATGCGTTAGTCCGGTGCTAAATGCTTTATCTGATCTCTCTCTCTCTCTCTCTCTCTCTCTCTCTCTCTCTCTCTCTCTCTCTCTCTCTCTCTCTCTCTCTCTCTCTCTCTCTCTCTCTCTCTTGCAGAGGTGGCATCATAGTCCACTGCGCTACATTGTGGGTATAGTGTGGCCCAGCAGGTAGATAGCATCATGGTGCCTGGCCCACTGCACCACACCATGGGTATAGTGTGGCCCAGCAGGTAGATAGCATCATGGTGGTGCCTGGCCCCGCCACACCACCTCAGCCACCAATAAGAACACCTGAAGCACCAGCCCACCTTTAACAGGTCTCCTCGTCCACCCTCCACTGCTGCCTTCCTCATTATGGATCATTTCATCATGTCAACATCCTCACCACGCCACGCTCCCGTGCACGAATATTTCCCCTTAATATCCGCCTGCTTCTGAGTAGGAATTGCTGACCCTCCCACACCTGATGGTGTGTATCCTGAGACTGTTTAAGTGGGTTCAGTGAGTTATCTTTTCTTTTCTTCCCATGTCTGGCTAGTGGCTAGACGTGAGGCCGTTGGAATCTCAAATAGTAGTCGTAATGCGAGTGGAACTTTCAATGTGGATAATATCTGAATGGAATCGTCTGTTTAGTTACGTTAGATTTGGATAAATTATCGACTTTCATTTATCTTCGACCCTCACTATTGGTCACTGGCGACTGTTTACATGGCCAGGTATCATCCTAGATTCTTACTGTGCTATTCCGTTCCTTCAGAATATGTCACATTTTCCATGATGGACGGAGAGAGAGAGAGAGAGAGAGAGAGAGAGAGAGAGAGAGAGAGAGAGAGAGAGAGAGATGCTGTTACGGTCATCTGACAACATTCAGTGCCACGCTTGCCCCCTCCCCCATAAAGGCGTTTCTGGCGTCACCAATATAGAGCCTTATATACTGCTGTTGATTGCCTTTCGTGTATATGTCAGCGGCCACAAACCCCTTGTGATAGGGTACTCAAGAGCCTTACACTCATTACTTGGCATCACGATGAACACACAGACTCGTTCCTTACACTAGCAACAGTCAAACTCACACCCAACACTCACCATCAGTTCAACTGGAGTACAACCCAAGTACCAGTGTTGGAGCACCGCCAACGCCATACCCTTCGCCATGGCTATGATACAACCACTTGTAAGGTGACAGCAGACGAACGTAGCCTCTGACCACAAGCAAGTCATGTGCCACTCTTCCTCAGTATATGTTCCATTCCCAGCACATTTACCTTGACTAGATACCATAAATTAGCAAGATGCTGTTGGTGAGTGATGATGATATATGCTTGGGCGTCTTTGAGAGAAGGCGTGAGGGAGGTAAGGCCCGTGCCACCTATGGGCGTGGTAGGAGCCCATCTGCGCCAGGATGGAACCACAGCTCCACCCGGTCCTCGCAGAAGGTGGAGTGATGAGTCGTCTTTCCTCTGACTCCTGTGTTGTCTGCCTCTTAAAACAAAGAATCACACGATCTACAAAACAAAGCAAATGACATCCACACATTGAACAGCTTCAGTGCAGAATATGTAGTCACTGAAACACCTATATCCCTGAAATCATCTGCGCCATCCTTCACTTACTATTTCAGAAACTAATTGAAAAAAAAAAGAGATGGCGGTAATCAGATTATATTGATTCTCTTATAACAAATTTGAACAAAGTACAAGTAACTTTTGAGATCAGTATGAGGAGTCCTGCCTTCCTTTCATTATTAGGCTCAATCTTAAAACCAATTAAGTGAAAAAGAAATCTCTTAAAGTGATTACCAGTACAGTAATCTTGTAGATGAAATCCCCTAAAATGGAGCATGATGAAGGATTCTGTCGAAGGGGAGGAGGATTGAACCAGGATTTTTTTCGACAATTTTTCCTGTTGTTTGCTGTTTTTTTCGGCTGTCGTTTGAGGAAATTACACACACACACACACACACACACACACACACACACACACACACTCACACACACACACACACACGATCTCAGAACCACGACAGGATATCAAGAGAGTTAATATCTAGCAGACGTGCTGGAGTATTTTGAGACTTTCTTGTATACACCTTATGACGTTATGAGACTTGGGAAAGAGTCAAGAGAATATATAGATAAAAGGAATCCAATCCTAGTATACGAAAACATTGCTCATCCTCATGCTATGTGCTATTTACAGTCATTCATTTGCAAAGATTTGTAGACATTTCTTCCGCAGAAGATTTTCTTGAATTGCCAGATTTTCCCCTCGTGTTAAAGGTAACATATTGTCTTATGTATGTGTTTCTTCTTTTGTCTTATTCCATGACTGATCTTCATCGCCGTATATTACTGTAACATTGCATCTTCAACATTTTTACTATGTACCTCTGTATTTAGGCGTCTCATGGCACAAAGGTCATAATCTTCAATTTCATCCACAAAACTCTACGGAAAAAAAGGCAAATACACAAGTAAAAAGGCAGCTGTGTTCGTTCTAACGTAAATGTTAAAATTCTCACCACTGGCAGTAGTTTTCTGGTTTATCATAAACATGCAACATTCAAAAGCGATTGGGAATGTGTGGGACATGAAATTGGATTAAGGAACTGTTGCCGTGTTTATAGGATTTGGTCTGCTTCATGTGCGTGTGTGGGTGTGGGTGTGTGTGTGTGTGAGTGTGGGTGTGGGTGTGTGTGTGTGTGTGTGTGTATGTGTGTGTGTTGTGCTTTTGGGACAAATCCGTGTATAGTAATCGGTTTAAGAGGGCTTAGTGCTATAGGTATTAGGCGTCGTAACGAATAAAGGCTGTATGTCCACATATATATATATATATATATATATATATATATATATATATATATATATATATATATATATATATATATATATATATATATATATACAGAGAGAGAGAGAGAGAGAGAGAGAGAGAGAGAGAGAGAGAGAGAGACTTATGAATGGAGAGACAGATACATTATGATTAAAAAGTTATGTGGTGCCACACAGTGCAGCAAAGAACAAGAGGAAGATGAAAACATCCAGTAAGCCACAGAAAGTCAATGCTTTCAGAAGAAAAAGGGAAGAATTGGGATTAGAGAATCAGAGCCAAGTATTTCTAAAAAAAAATGTGAAAATGGAACAGAATATGTGAAAAAAAATGCGTAACATGGAAAAGAATAAGTGGAAAAGATGTATAACATGGAATAGAATAAGTGAAAGAAAATGCATTACGAAGATAAGAGAGGCGCAGTCATAGAGAGGGTTGCATCTTTACCCCAAAAGAACATAGGAGGTTCGGACTTTTCTCTGTTACCTTACGTAGTTCCTGAGACAGGTGGTGGCAAGGGGCAGACGAAGGGTGAAGGCCTGCTGAGGGAGAGAGAGAGAGAGAGAGAGAGAGAGAGAGAGAGAGAGAGAGAGGATATTAAGGTCGCATCCCTGTGAAGCGTGAACTTAGGAAAGCGTCCCAGAGACTGAATTGCGAAGGCGTATCCTAGGGAGAAACGAACGTATGGTAGCTTCCAGGTATAGGATCAGGGCTTTTAGGAGACTTGATCCTTGGAAAGGGGAGTCCTGATAGTCTTGTATCCCCAGGGTGGCTGGCGAGGACTCAGACGCCTCAGCAGGCGATATCGGTGTTCGTCAGCAGCTGGCGCGGGTCACAGCGCGGAAAGTCTCGTAGTTTTCGCATGGGATATCACTAAGTTATTTCGTCAGGACGCTCGTCTAACATGGCCTCTGGGTGTTGGGTGCCTCCTCCCGTCCAGGGTGACAGTGGGCACTGGATGCTGGTACCTCCTCTGGCCGGAGTGACTGTTTCTAGAATCCACGTCCTCCAGACAGAACCGCTGCTGGCTGGAGTCCTTGTCCAGGCAGAGCTGATGGTGTGTCCGTGTCCAGACAGACTTACTGTTATGGCTCGGTAGGCAACTGCTGGCCTGACAGGAGAGTGGCTTTCCACTTCCCTTTGACCTCTCGGTGTTTCAGCCTCCCTCTCGTTTTCCACCAACTTAAACCTTATCCAATACCCGAAGTGGGAGGTTGAGATTTGCCTCCGCTACAAGGCAATGCCTAACTACTCTCATGGGAACATCCGCATTCCTGGAACTCCCTCACTAGCCCCTCTTGGTGCTTCTCTCCGGCCAACCGTAGCCTCACATCCCCCGCATCCTGACGTAAGTGGGGGGTCGACCATTCTATTCACGTCCGCCACCGAGACGTGAAGGCTCGCTAGCAATTAGATTGTGGCCGACAACGAGCCCTCAGTAGCCCTTACTGCCCCCAAGCTTGCTGTCCACCTGATACCGGCTCTGTTTGCAGCCATCCCCTGCTGGTGTGTTTGTTTATAGGGTTATGGTCTTCTGCTGTTCCCTGCTGGTGGGTCTGTGTATAGAGTTATATGGTCCTCAGCCATTCCCTGCTGGTGTGTTTGTTTATAGGGTTATGGTCTTCTGCTGTTCCCTGCTGGTGGGTCTGTGTATAGAGTTATATGGTCCTCAGCCCTTCCCTGCTGGTGGGTCTGTGTATAGAGTTATATGGTCCTCATCCGTTCCCTGCTGGTGGGTCTGTGTATAGAGTCATGGTCCTCAACTGTTCTGTACTGGTAAGTCTGGATGAAGGATTATGGTGGTGCTGGTTTCTGGATGAGGATCTGAATTACGTTATATCAATACAAGTCATTGTACTCGTGTCTGTATCTCCGTGTGCATAAACATGTATAAGTTTACCTGGGAAACTTTAGAGTTAGGAGACCAGTTAGAACATGGTTGTTGAGGAGAAAATGACGATCATATTGCTAAATGGGGAATATAACAAAGCATACGAAAAACAGAAGTGGCAAAGCCAGGCTTAGGAGAGAAAGGATGAAGAAACTAGGGGGGATAGAGAGTAAAAGCAGACATATAGTTTGAATAGTTAACCACAGTGTGACCCATGGAGGAAGAAGAGACACCAGTGGTCACTGTCGTGTACACTGTGGACAATGAAACGATGAGGAACGGACACACAACTGGCATTAACTGGTTAAGAAAGACTCACCTTTCACTAACGACACCTAGAGCCAAGTGCTGGAGGGGAAACGCGCCAGGTACGAGCGAGGAGTCAATCAAAAACATCCCTCCAACGCCAAGGATAATCTCGTTTCTTTGTGATACCAGAGTGAGTTAAGAGTCAGCCGGGAGGCGGCCGCTGATTGGATGTAGGCCGGGCAGATGGACACTGAGGGAGGAGAGAGAGAGAGAGAGAGAGAGAGAGAGAGAGAGAGAGAGAGAGAGAGAGAGAGAGAGAGAGAGAGAGAGAGAGAAGGGAGGGGGGGAAATTTGGGAGAATGTAAATTTAACACTGAAGAAACGAAACGGGCTGGTTTTAAGCAGGAGAAAGTGAATCTGTGTAATCACATTACAAACACACACACACACACACACACACACACACACACACACACACACACACACACACACATATATATATATATATATATATATATATATATATATATATATATATATATATATATATATATATATATATACACTTTATATACACTGGTACGCACCATCACTACCTGTGTCGTGTCCTCTGCTGAACATCCAAGTCAGTATTAACTTTGCCAGTTTTTTCCTCGTAAAGTTTCCGACAGGAAATTACTTGATGCAAACATGTTTACCGTACCAACATTTCTACTCGTCACAAAATCTAGACGTAAGGAAATACTGTGTAGTCTTGCTAACCTGGGAGAGTCTGTAGGAAAAGAGCTGGTGATGAATGACCATTTTCTTTTAGAATCTTGTATTGGTCAATGGCAAAGGAACCATTCTGAAGTCGAATTATTATAAAGGAAACTCCCTTCTAATGTCTTGTACAAACGAGACCAAAATGCTTCGTCAAAGCGGAGGTATAATGAAGAGCAAATGCGTTTGTTTGGCGGGAGAAGTCTGAATATTTCATCATTAAAACAGAGAAGTTGGTCAGGCATGGTCGATGGTACAAAACACACTGGAGAAATTTCCCCTCAAGTGTTTAATGCCAGACGCTGTGGGGGTACACTGTCTATATGCAGCGAGGAAGTGGAAGCCGAGGGATTAATCAGTGGATCTATATAGGCAACTGTGTATTAGTGAGGAGTTACCTAGCCTTTAAGGATATCAGGATCGCATGGAAAGATCAAAGATCTAAGTGAGACTGGAGGATAGTCCACAGTCTTTTGAGAAATGATAGGATCTTAGCTGGAAATTTTGGTGTTTTCAGGGGAAATTGTCAAGCAGTGTGGAGTTTCAGCATTGGAATGAGTTCAAAGGATTTATGTTTTTGGAAACCATTGTTCGACAGGCGAGAGCGTGGATTCCTAAAGGGAATCAGAAGGTGTAACTTATGACATCTTGGTATGAAAACACTTATTCTTCAGAGCAATTACATTCACTAAGCAATTATCTTATCAAGAAAATGAGATATTAGGTCCATACTGGATATCATAAATTCTTAGGAACAAATATAGATTTCTTAATGAGAATCAGAACTGATCTATCTACCGTGTACTCTTAGATTCCATGTACCGGGTACATGGAAAGCGTGATCTGGTATCCATCGAAAGGAGCATCATACAGTGAAGACGCATCGAGTTCTATAGTCTAATGAATAAGACTTATAGATCTATAGGGAAAGAGTCTGATTCTCTGTTGGATGTTTCGAATCTGCTGGAGAAATCTTAATTGCAAAGAATTATGGTTTAGTGCCGTAGCAAATGAAATGATATATCAAAATTCTATTTCTTATTTTAGAACTAGAGTTTGTGTCTGCAAAATGATGAATGAACAAGGCACAGGATGATGTTTCATATCGTATGATGATTAAACTCTCACACTTCACACTCTCATAGTGAGTCTTTCTGATATTTCTGCTCTGCTTGATGGTCTGTTTCTGTTGTCTGAGCTTAAATATGGTTCATATCCTATGGTTCATCTCTGACTATCAGTTCCCGGAGGTTCATATATAAGGAATTTCTCATTCGTATTGATTCACTTTAGATGGTTCGATCGTAATGAGTTCGGTCCTACTGCTTCACTCCTGTTGTTTCATCTCGGGGAACGAATCAGTTTTGCCAGGTTACATAGTTTACTCAGCCTGAGGGTGAATATGATGAATGATGAGGAAGAATGATGAGCATTATATGAGCGACGAGAGAAAAGTGATGAGAGAAAGGTAGGATTAATGGTGAGATCAGAAAGTGATTAATGAGGAATGAGGGTCAAGATTTGAAGGGCTGAAAGGGAAGACGTGAGAGTTAGAAATGAGGAAAAACGAGAGGTAATGAGTGAGGAACGAAAGGTGTGAGGGATGAAGAAGAACGACAGAGGGAGAGAGAGAGAGAGAGAGAGAGAGAGAGAGAGAGAGAGAGAGAGAGAGAGAGAGAGAGAGAGATTTAAGCATGGGTGATGAGTAAGCATGAGTGATGAGTATCGAGACGTAAGATAAAGGAATGAATATCATATGATGGGTTAGATAACGAGTGAAAGTTCAGTAGAATATGTCAAAGTTGAAGAATGAGGAGTAAGAGAGGAGACGTAAAGACGAACAGTTGGATGTGGAAATAAGAGAGAATGAGGTACGCCAGGTGAGGGATGGTAGCGAGGACAGGACACAACAGCAGATCAGAGACTTCCAGTAGAGACACATGGAAGCAACCTTCCCGTCAGGCTCCGTTGATCTCTCTCTCTCTCTCTCTCTCTCTCTCTCTCTCTCTCTCTCTCTCTCTCTCTCTCTCTCTCTCTCTCTCTCTCTCTCTCTCTCTCTCTCTCTCTCTCTCTCTCTCTCTCTCTCTCTCTCTCTCTCTCTCTCTCTCTCTCTCTCTCTCTCTCTCTCTCTCTCTCTCTCTCTCTCTCCATCCGCACTAGATCAAAGAGTTTCTGTTGGGCAAGGAGACCTGGAGAGCCGGTCATGGAGATTATGATCACAAAGGCATAAGATCAAACACTACAGTGTGTTTGCGAGCCCCGTGACGCCCGTCTGTGTTTCCACACGAACTCACAATTCATTTGTTGCAGCTCTGTACATAGACCTTCGCAAACTTCGTTATCCTCACCCTCAGAAAACACCTCACCATTTATTTGTGTGTGGTGCGATAAGCTGTGCCAGGCTGAGGCAGCTCGCTCTCCACAGGTACGTGTCCAACCTCGCACCACACAGGGCTGAGGTCCCAGTGTATTAGTCATGTACGGCCCTCACTGATGCCTGCATGCTGCGCTCTCTCTCTCTCTCTCTCTCTCTCTCTCTCTCTCTCTCTCTCTCTCTCTCTCTCTCTCTCTCTCTCTCTCTCTCTCTCTCTCTCTCTCTCTCTCTCTCTCTCTCTCTCTCTCTCTTGCATCCCCGACCTTTGACACTCACGACGACCCCCTGACCTTCAACATCAACATAAACATTACTAGGACAAGCCACCCGCCCACCAACCCACCCCGGTGATCAGACCAGCCACTCACTGTCTCGCAAGCGTAGTTCAGATCCCCCGTGGGAGTGCCCCAGGGGCCAGTCGCGTAAGCAGGGGTTATCACAGGGTCCACTGATGAATACCCAGTGGTATATAGCAATATGATAGATGAGGAAAGATGGCCCGCTGCGGAGCCGGCCCAGCTAGGAGCCAGACCTTCCCCAGGGGATGGACGGAGGTAGGAGAGGCCCCCGGGTGTACGACCCAGATGCACGGAGATGGTAGTGATCCCTGGGTGATGAGGAGGACAATTTGTATGCCTCCTCAGGGATGGTCTTTCGTGTAGTTTCCGGAGTGCTGAGGAGACCCGCTGGTGTACAATTCCTTGAGAGATGGCGGGGGATGGTCTGTTATAGGACCTCTCTGGAGGTAGAGGGAGAAAGCGATGGTACGGAAATGTGCCTCCCTAATGAGGGTAAACAACTGGAGACCAGGAGGGTAGAGGGAAGGAACTAGCCTCCTTATCAAACAAAGGGGAGACGACAGTATTTACGCTGCCTCGAGAAAAACCGATGGCAGATATTTTTTTTTCCCTTCCTCCTGAGGGAAAAGTCACGAACTGAAAGGAGAGGAGACATGATATATGGGGAGAGATAACTGGCTTTGTGTATGGAAAGAAAGGGAAAACGAAGGTTGAACGACGAGGCGAAAAATTAAGGAAAAGAAGGTGATTTATAAACGCGAAATCTACAGTCTCCATCATGCCCTGCGCAAAGGCGTATAGTATGGTGGGCCTCAAAGCTATGCTGTAAGTAAATTGGATGTTATCAAATGAAACGCGGCTAGAAATGACTCATTCATTTGAACGTTATCATAACGAGGGTCGAGTGAGTAAAGCTCTCACCCCTCCAGACCCCCTTAAAAAACGAAAAATAAAGGCAGAGGAAAGTGATAGAGTCAGAGAAAGGAGGAGGACAAGAGAGCCAGAGAACAAGAGAGAGCGATAGAGGAGAAGAGGTTGACAAACATGGGAGGGAGTCTCAAGATGAGACACGAGACTCATAAGTGAGCAAACAAAAAAAGTCTTGCTGGGAAGGCCCCGCGAACGAAGAGCTCTGGAGGCGATGTACAGAGGGAAGACCCAACCCTAATTCGGTCAAGGGAAGGGAGGAGAGATCGGGGAGAGATTAGCGGGAAGGACGAGGGAAGGGGATACACTGGGGTGGGGGGAGGATAACGATGGGAAGAAAAAAATTAATTTACCTTCGTGATTGTATAGGGGTAGGGAGGCGTGGGGAGAACGTATACACCCACACTTCCAGTCCTCATCTCCCATACCGTCGTCCCTCTCCCCTACACCCTAGCCTTCTCTCGATCCCCTCACGTCCTCATAATTAACATTCTCACACTGGTGTTTCCTCTCAAGTTCCTGGGATACGAGAGGCTCCTCATGCCTCAGCTTTTGATGAACGCTTTCATCGTCTTGTCATTTGCCGTCTGAGAACGCCCTCACTGGACTAGCTCTTCAGGTGTGAACATCTGCCTTCCCTTTAGACACAACACACGAGCTACACCCCGCGTCACACACCTCACCACATCCCTGTGTCTGACGCCAGGACTTCCATCCTATATGTACCATAGACGCGTCACGTCTCCTCACCTCCAGCGCCGCTGTAAAGCGCTTGGCAAAAGGTTCGTTGGAAGCCGTACCAGAGGCGATAGTACTGGTGTTTGATGGACTGGAGTCCCGCTGATTGTAGCGGGAGTGGTCGCCGCGCCTGATTGGGTCTAGATTGGTTTACCGGAGAGTGTAACAAGGTGAGGCTCTGTGATTGGTCCCAGGCCAGGCCGGACGGTGGGGGTCGAGATCATATCAACCTCACGTCATCCTAGAGGCTGGAAGGATTAAAAACACCGTCGATGGTCAAACGTAAGCCAGGCGCTTCGTCCTGTTACCTGGGGGAGCAATTCCTGGGTTTATTGGATAAAGTTTAGATATACATGTTAGAGAGGAATATACACTTGAGCTCAGCACCAGGCTGCACCGCAGGGTTTATCTCTCGCTCTGGTCGGTCAATCGAATGGGTACCTTGCTCAGGATAGTGTGTGTGCGTGTGTGTGTGTGTGTGTGTGTGTGTGTGTGTGTGTGTGTGTGTATATATATATATATATATATATATATATATATATATATATATATATATATATATATATATATATATATATATATATATATACATTTCTGTCTATTTACCTAAATCCCTTGTGCGTCAATTCTACTTTTTCCTTTGGTGTTTTGAAGCAGTAGAACACTTACATCCTACTGATATATGGCTCGTTTTGGACTTATGATAGTCATATGTCACCTCTATCCTTCATTAGCACTCCTCATCTGATCCTTCGACAGTATCGTTACTCAGAGCCACTGGGGAAACGCCCCCATCTCTGAACTTGGAGGAACCTCACGAAATTTCACAGTCTTTTCCAAGATATCTATTACGTTTTGGCCTTATACTTCTTACTTCTTTACTACAGCCGTGCCCCTCCTGACATGAACGATTGCTTTCACACACACACACACAGGTGCCTCCTTAGCCCAACGTAACTGTGATCGACGAAATACATGCACACCGCGTCTCTCTGGGAGTTCCCCTACAGTGATATGTAGTCGGCCATTGTGGCCAGAGTGGGTAAAGGGGCCTGAGTAGGGAAAGAGATGGTGAGGCTGAAAGTAGCTGATGGGGCGAATCTCACACCAGAGGAGGGACAAGTGGGTGACTCTCTTGAAACACCATGGTAAACTTGATGTTGTTGTTAAGCTCATGGTGTCCTGGTTCTTGTTAGATTTCTTTTGAGTAACATCAAACCTTTTCTTTATCTATCTTCATGATGAAAAGTACTCATGTAAATACTGAATTTCCTTTGTTATTATTCATTTGAAAATAGTGATGAATTTCACTCGTGGGCTCGAGTACCGTCGCCTGTTAGCTAGGTGAGGAAAATGATATGGACGCTTCTAAAACAGCGCCAGCTCGTCACACTATCACAGACGTGTATCTCTCCACCCGTCTTTTCCCATCGCTGGTCATCAATCTCTGCTTATCGTCACCCGTCACTTGTCACCCGCTGGTCCTCATCCATATTCAACAAACCCTCAATGCGTCATACATATATTTCGAACATCAACCATCACTTTCCACACGTCATTCGTTTTACGCAACACTCTTTAATCAACATTAATTTGTCTCATGATCGGCTCCTGTAACTTCGAGACGTAACTAAAACTCCGTCGCCTTGAAGTCTCATGTGGTCAACGAGTTGCAGTAGTTTCCCTTAATACCAACGGAGCAGCAGACACCGAAGGACGAACAGGATTCACTTCCACCGATTCTGTCAGAAAATCACAACGAAGATCGCAATCGCTTGCTGGAGGAGGAAGTCCGGAGTGAGGCGGAGTAGCACAGAGCTGACCAGACTGGTAGATGTACAGGCACACTGGGTCTCACGAGATGGTGGTCTGTGTTACGGGAACCAGTTGTATCCAGGGAGTACCCTGGGCTCTGACCCATAGCCATAAAAGGACCATGAAGTAGTGTGGCCTGACTCCTGGCTGTAGACGTGTCCAGGAGGTACTATGGCCGGGCTTCTGGCCATAGACGTGTCCAGGAAGTAGTGTGGCCTGACTTCTGGCCACAGACGTGTCCAGGAGGTAGTGTGGCCTGACTTCTGACCATTGACGTATCCAGGAGGTAGTTTGGCCTGCCTTCTGACCACAGACAGTCCAAGACGTCGTTTGGCCAAGATTAGCCAAGAGGTAGTACAGCTTGAGGTGAGGTCAGAGCTGTCGCAAGGTGTTCCAAGCTACCAATTCCCCCTACCACAAGTAGTAAGGGTGTTGTCTCAACCACATTGCAGCCGGAGATGTCTCAATATGATCTGTATTGCTTTTGCTAGTATATGGCCCGAAGGATCTTCCAAATTCATTACATACACGTTTACTGCATGTGGGATTCAGGTAAAAGAGACAAGAACTTTATTATTCATGGTGGTGATACACTTGCCCTCGCGTGCCTCATCAGTTTAAACTTATGATTTTCTTTTCTATATTACATCGTATTTATCGGGAGCATAATTTGCATATGACTTTCATCAAGCAAGAGTGCCTGCGTCAACTTGTGGAGCTGGAATCCCCCCACTGGAGGCCAAACTCCTCTTCTAAAGGAAGACAAAGGAGACAGCCATTCTTACGTCTGTCGCTCTTTGTGGGAATGGCTTCATTGATCACAGGTCATCGTATTTCAGTATAAACGAGGATCAATCAGAACATCAAATACCACGGGCATATTACAGAGGCTGGGGAATGATTGGGACGATAAATCTTAACAGGATAACATTTCTTTGGATATTATCAATCCCTCAGTCCCAAGACCAGACCTCGCCTCTTACCCTGTGAGCCTCCACAGTGTTTGTCATACGTGCAGTTATGTGCCTCAGCGATGAGGGGATAAAAGAGTTCAAACATATGCCAACACTTAGGATAAGCCACAGAAGCCGGAGGCATGCGACTGTACCAGCGAATCTCTCGATATATATAGAGAGAGGATATAGGGTATCCATAGATTACCTTAGAATTTCGTTACCGGATTACCTTAGACACAGTGACGCAGTTTGCAGTGCCTGAAACAACACATACAGCTGCTGTGACTTTGACAACAGTGATTTGAAAGATGAATCTTGCATGAAGCAAACTGCATCACTGTATTTCATTTTCTTTTTCACACACACACACACACTATGCAGTTGTGTGTGTGTATGTGTGTGTGTGTGTGTGTGTGTGTGTGTGTGTGTGTGTGTGTGTGTGTGTGTGTGTGTGTGTGTCAAAAAGCTATAGCAAGTCACTTCTTTTTATGCCACTGAACTTTACTCTTGTAGTTCAGTTGGACCTGACATCCACGCAGAACTACATGCTCCATTGGGCCTTTCCCAGATAGACTTAAAACGACGATATATTGAAAACTTTAGCAACTGTTATAAAAAGATATAAGAAATTCCAAAGAAAATAAAAGTTCTTAAGAATAGTGATTTAAGAGAGTGATTTCGACCCTTGCAATTCACTATCAGTTGGGCTTAGAATAGTCCCCAACCAGGAACACATGACAAAAAAGGATCTAGGAAATGGTGAACTTATTCCTTTTTTTCCTCTCTTCATATTTACTCATTCACTTATTTTATCTACCATTGATGAAGATTATATCTGGAGATTAGCTAACCGTGAAATGTTCCTAATATTGCCATTAACTCTGGTTGAATGAGCAAGACGAGCCCTTTGGCCCCGTTACCGCAGGCGAGGTAAAAACCCTAATGAGGTCTCCTGCAGGAGCTCCAGGCGCCTTCCAGATCAAGCGAGGTGGCTCTTGCCTCCTCCTGGGTCCTTGAGGCTATCTACTGGTGACCTGATTAATGCCAGAGTAGCATATTGATATTTCTTCTTCTCGTTTTCATTTCCTCTCTCGTGGCTCTCGTCCGTAAGCCTAAAGGAAGTTGAAATTCGAAATACTCTTGCCATATTTGATTGATTAAGGCAAGGGTATGGGAGAAAGAATACTGCCCACGTATTCCCTGCGTGTCGTAAAAGGCGACTAAGAGGGGCGGGAGAGGAAGGGGAGGGGGCACGCTGGAAACCATCTCTTTCTGTATTTCTCTCCAAAAGTAGGGACAGAGAAAGGAGCTAAGGGAGGAATGTTCCTCCGATGGCTCTGTCATCTCTGCTCTTGACGCAATTTCGCTCACGCAGGGAGATGTGGATTCTCACAGGAAGTCATGGAGACACATGTTCTTAATAGTGCCAACTGTACAGGAAGATTTCTTTTCCCTGGACCACCAACTTACAAAGGTTGAGAACCGCTAAGGCACGGGATGTACTTCACAAACACCTGATGATCCTATAATGCATTTCTTGATCTCTAAATACCATGAACAAATACGGTTCGTTCCTATCCACAAGTACGGTACAGCCTCGTTCCAGATGTTGATAAGATTTCATTCCTTCATCCGCATACGATGTGGCCACTGCGGCTACATATTCCACAGGCTGTGTTGTGGCCATGTCAACCTCTATATCATCCCTCTCCCAGAACCAGTAGGATGGGTTGCTATGTCAGCCAAGGGAAGGTTTGCTGAGGGGTTTCCAGGAAGGGCCCACTTTCGGCAGGATGCTCCATGGCGCTGAGTCTTTCCTTCTCCCTCTTCCAGGAATGTTTTCGAGTACAACTTTTAGAAGTGAAGAGATGAGGAGACAGTGATATGTGGCAGGTATCTGGCGTCGACAGAGGAATCTTTAGCTCGCATGTGTCAACCTAAAAATCTTTGTGAGAGTGACAGTTAAACCGGCTTTATGTCCTCTATCCCTCCCCTGCCAACAGATATGGCCCATAGGATATTACCACCCCTTTTATGATGGTTCCTCTCCCCCGTCAGTCAGCCCTCCCTATGCCATTATCGGTCCCTGCCTCGTGATCATCTGTTCCCTGCTCTCCTCTTGACTCTCTGCAGACAAGTAGCTCCCTCTCTCAAGATATCTTCATATCTTTTGTTTTTATTTTCCATTTAGTCTATGTTCTTACGTACACTAGTTTCTGCCAGTGTCTCCTACGTTCGGTCCCTCTAGTCTTTCGCCTCTCTACGTTTGGTCTCATCCCTCACCCGCCCCTGGGTCGTGATGTTGTTGTTAGCACACAAACACACATTCCCTCACAGATTCAACCTTCTACATCATTCTTACCTGACGGCGCCGCAACCCGTCCTCTTGTGGTTGGCGTGGCTTTTGTTGTTGCTTTAGTACAGCCTGATGGAGTTGACGTAGACTGTTGGTGTGGTAACAGGGAGTACCTTCGGGAGTGGCGTGGTGAGATATAGCTGCAACAGATCCTGAGGAGGAGGAGGATGGAAGTGGATGGTGGATAAAGGACATCATGCCAAGGATGACGGAGGCAGCTGGTGATGGAGGACACTCCTGCCGGGGATGATGAAGGCGGTTGGTGATGGAGGACAATCCTGCTGGAGATGATGGAGACATTTTGTGATGGAGGACAATCCTGCTGGGGATGATGAAGGCGGTTGGTGATGGAGGACAATCCTGCTGGAGATGATGGAGACACTTTGTGATGGAGGACAATCCTGCTGGGGATGATGAAGGCTGATGATGATGGAGGACACTCCTGCTGAGGATGTTGGAGAGGCAGTTGGTGATGGAGGACAATCCTGGTGGGGATGAGGGAGGCGGTTGGTGATGGAGGACAATCCTGCTGGGGATATTGGAGAGGCAGTTGACTGACAGCTGCTGTACTTACCGTTGGCAGACTAGTGTGGTAGGTACTGTTAAGTGACTGTTGATCTCAACTGCTGTGACTGAACCCTACAGTTTAAACGGTGTTACTGAACATGAAGACCTGGTCTACGGTAGAATGTTCAGGGCTACATCCATCGTCAGGAGCAAAATCCAATGCAAGAGTCTCTCTCTCTCTCTCTCTCTCTCTCTCTCTCTCTCTCTCTCTCTCTCTCTCTCTCTCTCTCTCTCTCTCTCTCTCTCCTCTCTCTCTCTCTCTCTCTCTCTCGCTCTCGCTCTCTCTCTCTCTCTCTCTCTCTCTCTCTCTCTCTCTCCTCTCTCTCTCTCTCTCTCTCTCCTCTCTCTCTCTCTCTCTCTCTCTCTCTCTCTCTCTCTCTCTCTCTCTCTCGTCTGGAGACTCAGGGTTCTCTTCATAAATTCCATTAAATGTCTGACACTGAAATTACGTCACACTATAGTCACTGGAGAGAGTATAGAATCTAATTAACATCAAAAGAAGCCCTTTTTTTTTTTTTACTCACCAGAACAAGGTTTATGATACTGTGATCCAATGTGACTATGTTAAATTCAATGTAATTTGTTTAAGAGCCTTTAATGATGCCACATATCGACTAATAATTGTCACTCGATGATTAGATACAAATGTATATATATATATATATATATATATATATATATATATATATATATATATATATATATATATATATATATGTCTGATCCATTCTTACGCGAGAGATCGGAATCAATCTAGCTGGAACTATTATAGTGTTGTCATACTGAGCCTATCTTACCGTAAATGTGTACGTATATAATAGTTTCCCATCGCCATCTGTGGTCATGACACATAATGCTGAGTGTAGAACACTATGACCACCAGGCTGAGTGGATGTCGTGTTCTCCACAGTGAGTGTACATGACCAAGGTTCCCACACTATGGCTGAGTTACTTCCCTCTCCTCCACAATACCAGCCTCCCGAACCCGCCCAGATCACCACACCTCCTCCCTACTCTACGTCTCCAAGCCAACCCTCAGGCCCTAGTCACTGTTATTGATGACAGCTCAGGGTCCGTCCTTAATGGGTCCGTATCTGCCCTATACAGACCCTTGTGGCCAAACAACACTCATGTTTACCTTGTCATAAATGTGTCTCGGTAGCTGCACCTCTCCATGGTCACATCTGGGGAGGTAAGACTCCCAACCACACTTGTTATGTACGACGGGCCAGGGCCAGGGGGTCGTTACTGTGGCCAAGACGACCCTCTCGTGCGGGGGGAGATGTGGAGGAACCAGCGAGGGAGAAGAGAAGAAAAAGTGAGGAAGATATGAAAGAAAAATCATAAATATGATTTGAACTAGGGATGTATATGAGGTTGATCAATGATGAATAAACAGGGGACAGGAAGAAAGTGGTGAACTTAATCAAGGATGAGTGAGTAAAGAGGCGACAGGATGAAAGTGAGGAGGTTAATTAAGGATGAATGAGTAAAGAGGCGACAGGATGAAAGTAGTGGAGAGAGGGAAGAGGCAAGTGTGGTGAAAGGGGCTGAACGAGAGGGCATTAGAAAAACATTAGCAATATCAGGAAGGTAGGAAATGGTTTTGGAAATGAAACGTGGAATAAAGGAGGGAAAATAGAACAGGAAAGAGAGACGGGAAGCATAGTGTCGATACGAGTCTGCGCTAAATGTTTGTTGTGAACCAGGTTCTCATGTGTCGGAAATCAACCCGATAACAAATGACCCAAGGAAAAGGCCTCCGTATTTTCGAAGACATCGGGGGCCTCGGCAGCAGACACAAAAACAAGGTAATGCACACACGTCTCATGTGGTTGGCGCTTTTAAGCCCGGAAGAATTCTCAGCCAGACAGTGTTTTCCACCTGAATCACAATAGTTACAGATTATCTTGATCTATCCGTGTCATATGTTCCAAAAAGTATTCAGATAAAGAGTTTAAAGCAGTAATTACATATTATCTTGATCTAGCGGTATCATATGTTCCAAAAAGTATTCAGATAAAGAGTTAGAAGCTGTCATTGCAGATTATCTTGATCTAGTGGTATCATATATTCCAAAAAGTATTCAGATAAAGAGTTAGAAGCTGTAATTACAAATTATCTTGATCTGGCGGTATCATATGCTCCAAAAAGTATTAAGATAAAGACTTAGAAGCTTTATGAAAGCTACAGTCACATATCAAATGTTTCTGTGATGTTCATCTTAATGGAAACCTGAGAGCTTTAACATTTCCATTATCTAGACGTATAGATGTTCCCTCGCTTGTGTACCGTAGTCAAATTTCCTGAGGTTCTCTCAGTTACATTTGCGTTGGACGTGAGTTGTCTGGGCTTCGACTGGCTGCAGCGTTGGTTGTCTGGGCTTCGACAAGCTGCAGCGTTGGTTGTCTGGGCTTCGACAGGCTGCAGCGTTGGTTGTCTGGGCTTCGACAGGCTGCAGCGTTGGTTGTCTGGGCTTCAACTGGCTGCAGCGTTGGTTGTCTGGGCTTCGACAGGCTGCAGCGTTGGTTGTCTGGGCTTCGACAGGCTTCAACGCTGGTTGTCTGGGCTTCGACAGGCTGCAACGTTGGTTGTCTGGGCTTCGACAGGCTGCAGCGTTGGTTGTCTGGGCTTCGACAGGCTGCAACGTTGGTTGTCTAGGCTTCGACAGGTTGCAGCGTTGGTTGTCTGGGCTTTGGGAGGCAGCGACACTAGTCTGTTCACCTGGAAGTTCGGTGGGAGGAATATAGGCAACAGGGGCGACTACCTGGGAGTAAAGTATCAGTTAGCTGGTCTTGACAAAGGTGAGTTCACCTGGAAGGTAGAACGTTCACTCAAAATCAAACCTCTTTAAGGTGAGACATGATCTACAAGTGACGCATCGTTAGCCAATGTATCCTTAGCTGAATGTGTATCATAAGTCCATTTATCAATTTGCTTAAGCTGCTCATTATGACCTTCGGGTCCCTTGATATTAGACTTGATAAGAGCTGGAGTTAATATACGGGGAGGATGTATTGTTCACCTTACTGTCTCTAAATCATAACTAAGACGAGGCGTGTGTGCTGAGTCTGCTTGTGCCGCCGCCTGACTCAGGGAGGAGTTGACACGGTAAACACAGCAGCGGAGGCCAGGGTGAGGAGGGAAGGTGAGGTAGGCAGGGAGAGGAAGGTCGACTGGAGGGCTGGGAGGAGGACAAGAACATCATGTATGTCTTGCACATGAGAGATGGATTATACCATGGATGTTCATATAGGGGTCTCTGTGATACACCTAAATCCCTGAATTTTCTTATATTTACCAGATTTTCTTCATATCGAAGCATTTGATGGATCATATCGTTCACAAGCCATCATGGGCGGTAGACTCGTTTCCTTCCATATCTAGGCCAGCTAACCTGCTGGCTAGCCCCAGGCTTGTGCAGTTCACAATAACCTATTATCTCCCTTCGTCTCTCCTCCATCATAAAATTATGACTCCTATTCCATTAAATGGGCCAAAGTGGCTCCACCGCAGTATGGGGAAACTCAAACCCAATACACAAGCAGAGCAGAACAGAGCAGAGCAGACCACCTCCTCCCTGTCTCTACAACCATAGTGCTACACCCTTCTCTCTCTCTCTCTCTCTCTCTCTCTCTCTCTCTCTCTCTCTCTCTCTCTCTCTCTCTCTCTCTCTCTCTCTCTCTCTCTCTCTCTCTCTCTCTCTCTCTCTCTCTCTCTCTCTCTCTCTCATATATATATATATATATATATATATATATATATATATATATATATATATATATATATATATATATATATACATATTGATACAACTGAGAGGATAGATTGATAGAAGCGATAAGAAGATATCCTTAGAGTTATATTCCAGATAGCATCAGTCACAGCTGAATTAACGAGTACCTTAAGCTTGTTCAATAGAACTGCCGTTAAGCTTTTCATACCGGCAAACGTTTGCGGATGCCGAGTATTACGCTGGAGACTGGACACGCAAATCTATCGTCTCGTAAAATATTGATTGTGAGAAATGTTCTTTGATGCGCCATAAAGGAAGACCTTCAATATTTTCTTTGGTGAGTGTTGCAAGCACTCACCGATGCTGCCTCAGAGTGTATACAATACTTTATTACGAAAAGGAACGCATTACAGAGCCAAATTATCGAATTTCTCACATATGAAGTACATCGTTAGCAACTACAGTACAGTTACACTCACCACGACTGTTAGAGGTTTGTAAACAAAGCAGATTCATCCAAGTCATTCTTTTAAGTTTTGCGAAGTGTTCGTAAAACAATAATGAATTTAGTGATACTTGGAAAACTCAAGCGCTTGGACCCCAACCTGCCATGTGAGTGTCATATTCGTACCTGTGAAGCCAGGCCAATTGCCCAAGAACCCACGTTTTGAATAGTTCCTACACAGATTTGCATCGCATATGTGAAGCATCGGAAACGTTCCCTGATAGCGCGGATGCAAGTAACACACCCCTAAGCTCTCCGACTTTGCTTCAAGCAAAACCTACCCGCCAGAGGGTTTAGCGACAGTGTAACATAAGGAGCTGGCGCGCTCGCCTCTCCCTCCAGCAGGAGCTTGTGGCTGCAATCAACGGGTAGGGAGTGACGGAGGCATCACACGCGTCCTAACCTAGTTACTTCTGTGTACTTAACGCAACTTGATGATCCGTTGCTAAGACATTAGGCGGATCACTCCCCGGGGAAGGTAAGGGATAAGGCTGGGTCTTCAACCACCTGACGGAGGGGAGTGGCAAGTTAGAAAACGAAGGGGTGGAACACACATGCTACAGAGACCATCGCTCGCCATCTGTCTCACAAAAAGTTTAAGAAGTAAAATTCTCAACGCATTTTCTTTTTTCTTCTGTTTTTAATGGCGTTCCTCTGTTTAGTAAATATGGTGTGTGACAGTAGAGGTTCACTCTCTGATTATTAGTTCACTCCCTTACCCTCGTATAACCTCTTCCTCCCGCCCTAGAGTTTTCACTGAAGTTGGCTGTACTCACTTTCTGCCAAAAGAATATCTCCCTGAACCTGGCTCTAACTACCTCTCGTTCGTGATATTCGCCCAGTCTCCTAAAATTTATAAATCCAGCTATTGAACATTACTCTGCCCAGTGTTGTGTTCACTGAGCATCGGAACTCCGTCACGACTGAGAGCTGGCAAAACGAAAGTTTCCTCTCAGTTCCCAGAGAAACATTAGCATCGTAGCAAAGCTCTCCTCCAGCCGAACTTAAGAGATGTTCACTCAGGTCACTGGGGCTTATTACCTCGCGGGTGTCAGCTGGTAGCTCTGCTAAATACTGCACTTAAACCACTTCACTTTAATACATAGAAGAGCTAGTAGTTTATGCAGACAATGTCTTGGACAATCGCATGTTTACCAAATGGCGTCCTAGCTAGGTCACTTCGTTTTATATCAGCTGACTGTTATGTTTCTCTCTTGTGTCTCCCCTGATGATGTGATTATTACACGAAAGTGCACTTGGGAAATTATCGTGTTTCATTTTCCCCATGGACTCATAGGAATAAATATATATATATATATATATATATATATATATATATATATATATATATATATATATATATATATATATATATATATATATATCATTGTACTCTTTTATGTACATTAGAGAGACAACAGCAGTGAGAGGAGTACAAAACATTCATTCACACAGTGCAACACTGTATACATGATTTATCACAGAGGCTATAATAAACCCCTCACCTGTCCACGCTTCTTATATAGTTGGAGGCTGAAGTAAAAACCGAGGCTATAAACTACACAGGTGAGCGATTATAACTGATCCCATGAAAAAGCGAGTATTAGAGGGAAAATGAACCAGACAGATACACCGTATTTTGATAACGAGAAAACCATGCGGAGTAATTAAACAATAAACAACGGGCTCTAAAAACACCATTTCACCGTCGAAAACTCAATTCGTGTGTTGAAAGTTGTCGTCACTCGAAATGGTGGAGGCTATTCTGAACGGGACCAGCATTTGTTATGATCTGTGAGTAATACAGACTCCAACATCAATTCTTTTATTGAGTCAAAAGGTTTACCCCTCTGTCAAAGCCTGGTATCATATACATGCATACATATATATGTATGTATATATATATATATATATATATATATATATATATATATATATATATATATATATATATATATATATATATATATATATATCTTTCTTTTCTTTCGTACTATTCGCCATTTCCCGCATTAGCGAGGTAGCGTTATCAACAGAGGACTGGGCCTTAGAGGGAATATCCTCACCTGGCCCCCTTCTCTGTTCCTTCTTTTGGAAAATTAAAAAAACAAAACGAGAGGGGAAGGATTTCCAGCCACCCGCTCCCTCCCCTTTTAGTCGCCTTCTACGACACGCAGGGAATACGTGGGAAGTATTCTTTCTCCCTTATCCACAGGGATAATATATATATATATATATATATATATATAGAGAGAGAGAGAGAGAGAGAGAGAGAGAGAGAGAGAGAGAGAGAGAGAGAGAAGCAGTAGTCATGGCACAGTCCAGCTCAGTGCCAACGCTGTACATTTCAACTGCCTGGATCCTTTAGGAATCAACTGCCAAACCAGCAAACTATGTAGTCAGCCTATCAGCCTGCTCATGGGAGAGATAGAATGAAATGTTTGATGTTGTGCTGGAAATTAAAAACTTGCGAAAGCAATTAAAACAATGAACAGCGGAATCTGAAAATGCAATCATTCTAACAAAAAAAAAAAAACAATTTTCCCGTTAAAAAAAAAAAAAAAGAAAAAAGGAAAATGGTCATTCGAAATTTTAGATGTTTCAGTTAAGCTGGAGGGCCATTCATTCTGACCTGTGACGTAATGTTGAGAGTAATGTCGTTTAACCATTGACCTGTTTCGACCCCAAAGACTAGCGTATGCAGATCAAAGCCGATTTGCCTTCCAAAATCAGATGAGGTGGGTGGAGTGGGTGGGTGGGTGGAGTGGGTGGAGTGGGTTGGTGGGTTAGTGGTCTCATCCTTCAACACAGAAGCTCTGCCACGATGGAAAGGCACAGGAAATGAGGGTATGGTAGAGAGCGAATCATTCAGGGTAGATCATAAAATGTAGATACCTGGATGGGTAGATAGACATATAGATAGTAAATGATTTAGGGTAGATAATGAAGGGTAGATCATAAAAATGTAGATACCTAGATGGGTAGATAGACAGATAGATAGTAAATGATTTAGGGTAGATAATGAAGGGTAGATCATAAAAATGTAGATACCTGGATGGGTAGATAGACAGATAGATAGTAAATGATTTTAGGGTAGATAATAAAAGGTAGATACCTAGATAGATTAATAGATATATAGCAAATACTTTGGAGTAGATTACAAAAGGTAGATACCTGGATAGATAGCAAATACTTAGGGGTAGATTATAAAAGATAGATACCTGGATAGATAAATAGATAGTAAATAATGTACCAAATCACGTGTATCTAATATCCTACATGGAGTCAATCTTGATATCTGCGGGAAAAGATATGAGTAACTATAGTTATTCATATCTGTTCTATAGTCGAGCAATCTGTGCATCCATACTGGGGACATGAATATGTGTGGAGGGGAAAGTTTCAAAATCCTCAAATTGCGCAGGTTTTACGTTAGGTCACAAAGCCCGCTGGTCAAAAACTCAGAATCCCGTGGCATATCATTGTCATCTTTTCCACAACATCAGATGGCAGTCTTCCTTTTTCATTTGCCGCCACTACGCGAAAATGGAGAGACAGGAATTACATTTTTGTCTGTCGATGTCAGTCACACAGGAGACAGGAATTATATTTTTTGTCTGTCAGTCGTAATGGTGTAGTCTGTCAATTACAGAAGAGACAGGAATTACATTTTTTTGTCTGTCAGTTAATGGTGTAGTCTGTCAATTACAGAGGAGACAGGAATTATATTTTTTGTCTGTCAGTCGTAATGGTGCAGTCTGTTAATTACAGGTGAGACAGGAATTACATTTTTGTCAGTCGTGATGGTGCAGTCTGTCAGTTACAGAGGAGACAGGAATTACATTTTCTCTGTCAATCATGATGGTGTAGTCTGTCAGTCACAGAGGAGACAGGAATTACATTTTTGTCAGTCGTAATGGTGCAGCCGGTCAGTCACAGAGGAGATACGAATTATATTTTGGTCAGTCGGTCATAATGGTGGAGTTTGTCAGTCCCAGAGTGACTTCGAAACTGTCAGTGTGTAAGGGACATTCTGGACCCCCTTTTTTTTCTCTTCGTAACGGTGGTCAGAGGTGGTGAGATCCATGTCCCATCCCAACATGTAAGAGTCAGTGCATCAGGTCGTATACCTGCCAGGTCCCAAGACTCGTGGGTGACGACCTGTGCAGACTATCATCCCTCCAATAATGTAATCCCCCTGTGACCCGTGAGCAGAGATGAGATGATTTCCACAACAATGTAATCATTAGGGTCGAAATGGTGCAATGTTGCTGTGGCAGCTACTGCTGTTTTCTCTGGCGTGAGAGAGGAAGATAAAATTCTCCTTTCGGAATCATGTTTAACGCCTGGCTAACATCCCATATTGATGATGCGTGCGTTTAACTATGCATTAGCATGACATCTGGTACGAGATCACATTATGTGAGTGTCATTGTTTCATGAGATTTCCTGGATGGAGGACCACATGGAAAACTAGCTGGTTTTCTCATGACGTAAATCACATTGCTGTAAAAAAAAAAAAAAAGATGATTCAAAGATACGTCAAGTGGCTCATGAATCATTTACATATGCCTTGTAAATAACCAGTGTAATGAAAGCTATTTACATTATTCAGTAAAATATAAGTATATACTTTACTATCTCCTGTGTTAAAGTATTCAATCATTTGATTAGATGCCCTGTGTTATATTTTCTATGATATTCCTTGTATTTGGTCATGAAATATACATCACAAACCACATGACAGGTAAATCCACCTGGTTGAGAAAGGCGTGCTAGCAAGACAGGTCGCCTTTTAAAACTCCCCAGTCGATACACTCGGTTGAAGATAGAGAACCACCCTCGGTCTATAAGGCCAAAATAAAGTCGACCGCATACAACGTCTGTATCAAATCGACACCAAGTAAGGCTTATACAGCCCGCACACTCTGCCAGTAACCTCGCTCCATCCTACCACCTGTTTCGTCTGTTGTCAGATGATGAAGGGCCACTGATGACTGCCTCGGGTTCAGCTAGACTTTGTTAGCTGGAAACTTTGATAGTACATCATTCCATTGACCTCCGTCTAACTCCACGTAATTACAGAAAAAGGTTGTGAGGATTACCGGACGACTCTGGAATATTCGCTGCGACATATCCGTAGTACCGAGAAAGCCCGGAAATCAGAGAGAACGTCCCTTTGTACCTCACGGGGGAACAAACTCGTTAAGCGGCGCTCGGTTACAGCTTGCACAAAAGCGTCGGAGATCATCAAAATGAAAACGACAGAGTCCAGTGTTCGCGCTTGTTCCATAGAAAGAAAAAGAGGAACTGCCTATAAGTTCCTGTTTAAGTTCACAGTTGACATCGTTATTCATCTAAGAAAAAAGGTGCTATGGGTAGGTGAAAGCAATGTCCATACTTCCTTCATACAGCTTTTCAGGCGTTGACATCTATGCGGTTGCAAATTGCCTTACAAGTAGGGTTACCAAGCAAGTGTGCCACAAACACTTCGAGTAGAACTCTCATCATCCTTGACCACCGCCAAAGAATAGTGAATCGAAGCCCCTAGCTGATGTCACTGTGGTTTTGTGCGTGCAGTCTTAAACGTCCAGTCATAGTCGAACTCAAACCTCACCAGATAAACACGATCTCTGCCTTGGATCATCCGCAGGGATCATATGAGCTGGTATCCTGCATGATAAAGACATCAGGCCTTGGAGACGACCGAGGCAATTTGGTCCTCTAAAGGATTCCAAAGTTAAAGTATTTACTGGATACTAATCAGAATCGTATTTAGGGATTTCGACTGAATATAGATGTATTCATCTATTGTTATCACGGCCACCCTGTTGTTTGAGGTCAATATGATCAGTAAAGGGAAGGAGATGTCGACACAGTGTGAGGGGTCTGCTTCAGCGCCGCTTTCTAAGGAGATAGTCACACTAGACTCGCCTTGGAGGAACATCTCTTGCTCCTGCAAGCGAGGGAAGAGGTTGCTGGCTGCCTTTGCAACACTCCACACATCGCACCATAGAATGATTAGTTCCCGCTGTATGAGCAAATGTTTTGGAGGAGAGATGAAGAACATCGTGGTGATCTCGAGCTGCCAGAAGCAAATTGGAAGTGATCAACTTGTCCATTCGCTTCTGGATAGTCGACACCATCAATAAACCTTTCAAAATCGGAAAGTATCTGACTCTGACGTTTGCTTTAAGTTGTGCCACAGAGATATTAAGCCTTCAGGCTCCCCCCTCGCCTCACAGTGATTGTCGCCTGGGTCAAACTTGACAATGATTAAATCCAAGCGCTCGATTCCACTCCTCCTGATCCCCCATATTGGAAAGCAAGGTTCATTTTCCGGAGGCACCGATCTCGAGTTCATCAACCATCGACAGTGGCGCTCCATCCCTTCCGGCAGCCACGTACTGTATAGATCGGCGAGACTTTGAACCATAAAAGGAAGAAAAGACTCCGACATATTGCACGAGCTGTGTCCTGGGGGGGCAGCGCTTGGCTCGTATCAGATATTAACTTCGGCAGACCAGCCCCAACAGCCGGATATATTGTCATCCAAGACATCCTCCTGTTCCCTCGATGTAAATCACGCTTCACCGATGACACAAAATCGAGTAACTTATTGCCCTGTCTTTAAATGAGTGAGTCTACATTCATCAAGTACAGATGTTGGATGAGTATAATCAGTAACCTTGTTTGTGAAGATGATTTTGTTTCGCGAGCAAGTGTGAAGCCAACATGGATTAGTTGTGGTGGTGGTGATGATGATGATGATGGGTTTAGTAAATGGACCCGCACACGCTCTCTCTCTCTCTCTCTCTCTCTCTCTCTCTCTCTCTCTCTCTCTCTCTCTCTCTCTCTCTCTCTCTCTTCTTTCTCTTTTTCGAGGGCATATCCAACCCTCCATCCTCTTCCTCTGAACTATAAATTTCCTCCCTTCCGCTGACCACACACCAGCCATATCTCAGCCAGAGCCTCACCTCCTGGCCATAATAGCCACCCACCTCCCTCCCTCGACCCCGTCTTCCAGCACAATAGACACCCTCGTCTGCAGGATCTCCACCTCGGGATATTTTCGTGCCTCGTCTCCTTTGATCCAGCCTTCCTCTGACGACCACTTCATTACCTCACCTGGCCGTCTTGGGTCCTTGCACATCCTTCACCAGCACCAGATTGACATGTTCTGTACCCATGACTCCACCTGCTTCGCCTCCCTCCTCCTCCTTGGCATTCATCTTAACACTTCCTTCATCCCTTGGCCCTCATAACCTTCCCTACGGTGCTTTTAGATCAGTGAGTGTGCCCTCATACCTCATCTGAGTCCCACGACCACCCTATTCCTCCCCTCATTCCTACATCGCTGCAGTTCCTCGCTGTTAGTGGAGAAAGAGCATCACTCCTCCGAGCCTCTCCAAGGCTGTCGGCTTAGCTCTACTCGACAGCCAGCGGTGCCAAGTGACCTTCTGAGGTCATGCCAGCTGTAAACACGTTGTTCACCCTTCTATTTCCCCAGGTAGAAGGTCATATCCACATGCTTATGGCATAGGTACGCCCTATATACATACATGCATAGCATAGGTCCCCTCCACACGTATATACATTCACCCACGCACGAAATCTCTAACTTATTTATCACTAAAGGCTCAACTAAGTGAATAACGTGTAGACCACAGTGTTTACCCTGTAAACATGTAGATGTACCATGTGCTTATCCATTCCACTTTGATCTTAAGGTCTTCTGTGATGAGAAACTCTAGTTACTGCCACGACTTCTAGTTCTGTAATAGCTGTAATACTTCAGTTGTGTACTTTCCAGCCGAATGGAAGCCTAAATCCGGTATACTGTAATTTTTTTGTCTTTGTTATTTATCTACACACACACACACACACACACACACACACATGGCACAGGTCCTCCCTCGCACACATACACACACACACACACACACACACACACACACACACACGCTGCGTTTTAGGCATTAACGTCTGTCAAATGGGCTCTAAAACATCGAGAGATGAGCCTTCTGACCCATGTGTGTGTGTGTGTGTGTGTGTGTGTGTGTGTGTGTGTGTGTGTGTGTGTTATCTAAACACTTGAGAGTAAATTCCTTCCCAGTAAAAGGTTTCCCCCACTCCACCTTAACCGTTGTAATGCAAGGTCAGTCATCCAACATCTCACGAAAACATTAAAGCCGATGTTATAATCTTCATAACGTTTTCTTCGCCGTTTTCTTTATCATCATATTTTTGTACCCTCCTCTCGGGGGAGTTGGGGGGGGCGGGAAAGCTTTCCAGGTATTGGAGAACAAATCAGACCACAAAGTTTACACTTTTAATGAACTCGAAACAGCAAACAGCTTCCACACACTCGACCCAGAATGGGTGATTTTTAATTAGATTCTAGAAAAGAGATTCTCTCTCTCTCTCTCTCTCTCTCTCTCTCTCTCTCTCTCTCTCTCTCTCTCTCTCTCTCTCTCTCTCTCTCTCTCTCTCTCTCTCTCTCTCCACGCAGCAGGTGTTAGGCAGACACCCACAAGGAGGCTCGACCGCTAGTACCCGCCTGGGTAATGAGGAAGATCAGAGACAAACTTCGCACTTCGCCCAGCACTTCAGTGGCTGTCGAGCTTCGATCCTTTATGCCGGTTGTCCTTCTTTTTATCCCTGCCTCACCCACAGGTGGGGCTCCTGGCAGCCAGTTCACAAACATATATTCTCCCCTTTCTCATACACAACAGTACCTGCATCACAGAGATAGAAAAAAAACCCAGCATATCCCATAATATCACACGAAGTAAACCTAGTTTCCAGGTACGTTGGAACAAAGGCAGCTTTCCCAGTAACTCTATTATACACAGTTGACAGAGCCAGTGGGTTGCGTCACACAAAGCTAACACAGTCAGTAGCTGCATCACACAAAGGCAACATGGACTATGTGATATCTCAAAGAATTATTGCGATCAGTAGCTTCATGGCACAAAGCTATCGTACCCAGTGGCTCCACTACACACAGCTGACATAGCCAGCAGCTGCATCACACAAAGCTAACATAGCCAGTGGCTGCGTCACACAAAGCTGACGTAGCTGGTCGCTCCGTCGCACAAAGCTGACGTAGCTGGTCGCTGCGTCGCACAAAGCAAACGTCGCTGGTCGCTGCGTCACACAAAGCTGTCGTAGCTGGTCGCTGCGTCACTCAAAGCTGACGTCGCTGGTCGCTGCGTCACACAAAGCTAAGTTCGCTGGTCGCTGCGCCCCGCCAAGCGTCCCTCATCAGTCATAATAAACCAGTGGACCCTCGCTGTCGTCACTCATGCCTGGATCATATTCCTCAAGACAATTGAATTTTCTTCCTGTGTTCAGCCGGATTTGCCGTCATTTCTGGTTGTTTTCTCCCCTCAAGACGAGCGCTCGGCTCCCCCTCTTTCCCGGTCGTCCCCTCCCTGCCTCGAAGTCCCCTCGGCTCCCCCCTCTTTCCCGGTCGTCCCCTCCCTGCCTCGAAGTCCCCTCCTTGCGTCGATATCCCTTCCCTGCCTCAACGTCCCCTCCCTCCCTCAATGTCCATTCCCTACTTCGACGTCCACTCCACTCCCCTTCGCCTTAAATAGCATATATTCATTCATAGATCTGAATACGTATTCTATTATAGGTGCTGTTTATGTAGCTGTTCTTTAAGGTATTCTATCGCGACTGTTTAAGACTTCTGGTTAACTAAGTTGTACAGTGGAGACATTCATTGTTATTGTACAAAGATCCACACTGAGGATGAACTCCCAGACACTCTAAGGCTCCATCTACTCTCTAGGGACACACCTATTTCGAAGCATAGGAGTACTTAGTGCTAACTGCTGGCTGGATTGTCTCATGGATGAGCCCCAGTTCATGAAACAACTGAGATCTTCCGTTCTCATGGTCTCATGTAACCTTTGGATAATGCTCCTCTTCCAGAAAGCATTTAGTTTTATTTCTGCTGCCAGTGGGTGGTGATGTATGTCGACTGGAGAGACCTCTGCATCGCAGAACCCCTCCAGTTCTGCATGATGCTCACGCTACAAAATTCAGTTGATTCGTACAATCAGAGACGTGTACAAAAGGATGATTCGAGCCATGAAAAGAGTATACCTTGGAGATTGGCACATGATCACAGTATACTTCAGATGTGGAAAAGGATCTCAAGAACTTAGATGTTGGACTCAAACTCCCTCGTTCATATCAGTAATGATCTGTTTACTGTGTCGTCAACCGAGAGCGGAGAAAAGTTTGAGTTGAGGACAATAAGTTTCGACACAGCTGAAGACGAATCCATGGATACTGAACAACATATTGCTCAGGGCAGATCTGCCTGGGCAGTATACAAAGCATCCTTTCCTTAGAAGTGGAATGGGTCGTTCATCCACATCATAATCGCCCTTCCTCGTCGTAACCCCGTACTACCTAAAGCAAATTGAGTTATAAAAACAGGTTCCCTTCTCGACGAACGTGTCTCTTCATCCCTGAATCAAACGCATTAAAGATCTAGTAAAAACTTGGAAATATAGGTGAAAGAGGCTAACTCGCAAAGTGACTACTAACTCGCCATATAATTCCGTGACGTGTAAAACATTTACCAGTTTCTGATGCCAGACATTTGAAGAAGCTTTTGAAGTATGGCCTCCAGCTGTGTGTAGGCTGGTCAGCCATGGGTTCTGGACCCTCACCTGTCACACTCAGCCTCACTAACCAGCACCTAGGGTCGAGATCTGTCTCTCTCTAGGAAAAAATAATGGTTCTACTGCGACATCTGCACCATTACCATATGCCCTGCACCAATACCATTTGTCCTACACCATCAACTACATGTCCTGCACCTCTGTCACATATCCTGCACCATTACCACATGCCAAGCACCACTACCACAAGTCCTAACTCACCAGTTTCTGTCCCTTCTTCCCATAGCGAGGTAGAACTACCTTGCCAAATTCATAGACCATTATAAGCTAGGATTAAAATCCCGGAACGAAAGACAATCTTTTATATTTTTCTGATTGTGGTCGTTTCTCGAGCCACATGCTACCGAAGCTCAAAATGGAATATCAAAATATTCAAAGACCACAGCTTCAGAGAAGCAGTTTTAGGTGAAATTCTACACGGAAAAATAGGTGACTCTATATGAGTGCTTTGCAGCGACCACAAGATTCGAGTGCTACATGTAACATATATTTGTTATCCGTGTCCTCATTTTCCATTTATAGATCTGCCGGACGAGATAGACTTGTATTTGGAGTGACATTGATCTCGGTTCTTTACATTGCCACCTAAAAGTGACATTTCCTCATCACAGGACGGTGAAATTGGTGAGGCTGGATGATTCTGCCTGTGATGGTGTGGGGTATTGTGGGAAATTCTGACGATGGTGTAACCTGACGGAGGTGCTGCTGTGCTGATGTAGCCTGCTGCAGGTGTTATCATACTGACGATGGTGTAACCTGACGGAGGTGCTGCTGTGCTGATGTAGCCTGAAGCAGGTGTTATCATAATGACGATGGTGTAACCTGCTACAGGTGTTGTTATACTGACGATGGTGTAGCCTGCTTCAGGTGTTGTTATACTGACGATGGTGTCGCCTGACGTAGGTTCTGCTATACTGACGATGGTGTAACCTACCGCAGGTGTTTTTATACTAACGATGGTATAACCTGCTTCAGGTGTTGTTATACTGACGATGGTGTAGCCTGACGTAGGTATTGCTGTACTGACGATGGTGTAGCCTGCTGCAGGTGCTGCTGTGATGACGATAGTGTAGCCTGCCATTGGTGTCAATTTACTTGAAAGCCGTTACCAAACCAAATAGGTCAAGGTAGCATCTTTCCTTAATTCTTTTTATAAACCAACTCACCTCACCCAGCTTAGCGAGGTAGTGTCAGGAAAAGACGACAGGGGGGGTCTTCGAAGAAAGACCCTCTTTCGGCTCCTCCTGATCCTAGTTTTGGAAAGTGGTAATGCGGAAGGGAAGGATTTCCAGCTTCCCAGGTGGGTCGCGCCCTTCTTATAATCACCCTGTGCGACACGCAGGAGATACGTGGACAAGTATGCCTTCTCCCTCATCCCCCGGGGATCAAATCCATAGATATCTTCTCACTCACGTGTCAGGTACACATAAAACGTCCTCAAAGTTCCGCCTCTGGGTCTAGCAGTAATACAAATTAAGATAAGGGAGAGAAAGTGCCAATGAAAGAGTCTTATGATGAGCTAGTGGCCACAAAGAGTTAACCTGACCACCAGCTACTTACAAGATGTAAGTACCTCAACACGACAGCAGATTCACTTACAAAGCCCAAGACTCACACTCTGAGAGATTGCCGGTGTACTTAAAGGCGTTGAACCACAAGGGCGTTTAATACTGAAAAAAAAAAACTTCTTTTTTCTAAATCCATTCCAGATGCAGTCGATGTTAGGGGAGCCATTATGCATGAAAGTGATTGCTACAAGAAGCTATTGCCTTTACGATTATCACTGTGGAAGCTTTGATGTCTCCTCCTTTTCTCTACAATCAAAACAAGTTTAAACAATCGTCTTTAAACGGCAAAAAAAGATAACTTCACAGTGGGGTCCGTCCGAAGGGGCGTCTTATTAAAGTACACACACACACACACAGTGTATTTACTGGTGTGTTTTAGAGACACTTGTATGCATTAGGATGAAAGAGAGTATATCATGGTAACAAGAAGTGTCACGTGAAGTGAAAAATCTCTGCAATTTCTTCTTGTGTAGAATATTATGGTCCTGTAACTTGGAAGTGGAAGGAGTTAAAGCGGTTCGGAGTTCATCCCTAAATCCACCGCAAGCGGTGCGAGAGTTCAGCCCTAGAGAGGCGGCCGCAAGCGGTACGGAAGTTAAAGCGGGTGCGACTCTTGTACGCTGAGGAAGTTTGTAACCCTGTCTGTCATCGTAAGCACTTTGGCTACACTGTATCCCCAGCCATGGTGAGGCTGAGGCACAGATGGTGTAGTTATGGTAACAGAGAGGCACAGACGGTGTGGTTATGGTGATGGTGAGGCACAGATGATGTGGTTGTGGGAACGGCGGGGCACAGATGGTGTGGTTATGGTGATAGGGGGCACATATGGTGTGGTTATGGTAATAGCGAGTCACAGATGGTGTGGTTATGGTAATAGAGAGGCACAGATGGTGTGGTTATGGTGATAGCGAGTCACAGATGGTGTGGTTATGGTAATAGAGAGGCACAGATGGTGTGGTTATGGTAATAGAGAGGCACAGATGATGTGGTTATGGTGATAGCGAGGCACAGATTGCTAGGATATGGTAATAGTAAGGCACAGATGCTGTGGTTATGATGAAATGTTGCGGTTATAGTAAAAGTGAGGCATAGATGTTGAGGTTAGGATGATGATCATGAGGCACAAATGGTGTTGATGAGGCACAGAGAGTGAGATTACGGTAACGGTGTCCCACAGAGAGTGAGGATCAGGTGGCGGTGAGGCACAAATGATGAATCTAGTTCGTCTCACTTGGGCCATTTTGCCGGAGTGTATATCTTGCCCAACTGGAGGAACCAGATGCCAACCATCACAGACACACCATCTCCACAAGCTGGTGGAGAATGAGTTCCACCACATCAGGTCATTTCCGAGCTTAATCTCCTCTCATCTTCAGCTGGGCGATCACGAACCCTGCCTCTGGGACACCAGGGGTATAATGAGAAGTAGACGCAGTTTTGTTAGTCCTGTGAATAGGAGGTGGGTTAATGAGGGAGCCCCAGTGAGATGTATGGGGATTTTGCGAGCAAATGAAGCCAGTGTTACACCGCGAGGCCACTCCGGGAGTAACGTAAGAGGTTGACAGAACACTTTGACCCCTTGAGCACGTCGGTACGATCCTTGAGAACGAAGGTACGGTCCTAGGGCACGGCGTTACGACCCAAGGGCACGATGGTACGATCTTGATGCACGACGGTACGGTCCTTGAACGCGATGGTACGATCCTGATGCACGACGGTACGGTCCTTGAACGCGATGGTACGATCCTGATGCACGACGGTACGGTTCTTGAACGCGATGGTACGATCCTGGCTGCACGACGGTACGGTTCTTGAGCGCGATGGTACAACCCTGATACACGACGGTACGGTTCTTGAACGCGATGGTACGATCTTGATGCACGACGGTACGGTTCTTGAGCGCGATGGTACGAACCCTGATGCACGACGGTACGGTCCTTGAACGCGATGGTACGATCCTGATACACGACGGTACGGTCCTTGAACGCGATGGTACGATCCTGGCGCACGACGGTACGGTTCTTGAACGCGATGGTACGATCCTGATCGACGACGGTACGGTTCTTGAACGCGATGATACGATCCTGATGCACGACGGTACGGTCCTTGAACGCGATGGTACGATCCTGATGCACGACGGTACGGTTCTTGAACGCGATGGTACGATCCTGATACACGACGGTACGGTCCTTGAACGCGATGGTACGATCCTGACGCACGACGGTACGGTCCTTGAACGCGATGGTACGATCCTGGCGCACGACGGAGTATTACTGACGCATGTTATGGTGCTGATGTCACATGGTTTGTCACTGACACATGGTGTTCCACCGATGAATGGTGTGGTGCCATTGACGCATGGTGCGCTACAGACGCATGGTGTTCCACTGACGCATGGTGTCCTACAGGCGCATGATGTGGTACGACTCACAAGCTACTGACGCACAGAACTACTGTCGCACAGTTGAATACTCCCATGTCGCGTAGTTAACAACGAAACAGACGGAAATACACGAACCGGAGACTTCGGAAACATTTGAGCAAAAATCTAGGGAATGTAACACATGAACAACCACGAAAGACAGAAGTGGAACCCTGTAGCTTAGGATGGAGAAGAGGAAGATGATAATTATCTACACATGACAACACACTAAGGAAAACCTAATAAGCCAAAAGATCTCTTAGCAAGGAAGATACAGAGTCACTGATTCTGCAAGAATGCCATGGAACAGACCAAAAATATATCTGACATAGATACAAATATTACCCTGAAAGAAAGAAAAAGGAATATGCGATGAACAACGACAGTGAAATTTAAAAGAAAACTTGACACGTGGTTGAAATCAGTCCCAGATGAACCCAGAGTTGACACCTACGCGGCAGAAGAGCAGAGCACCAGATTGGGGGAGAGCAGCGTGGGTTCAGAAGTGGTAGAAGATGTGCGGATCAGGTGTTTGCTTTGAAGAACGTGTGTGAGAAATACTTAGAAAAACAGATGGATTTGTTTGTACCATTTATGGATCTTGCGAATAGTCCCATTCATCTAGCGAGGTACGTTTTCTTCCTTATCTCTCCTATCTCTCCCGTATCTACCTACTTGATATAAAAACTTTCTCTCTTGAGTCCTAGCATCTTGCATGCGTCACTCGTTCTCATCAGGTTGAACCAACCTTCTCTCCTAGGTTTCTCACCCTCGCCCCATCTCCTCTCTCTCTCTCATTCCCCTCCACACTTCAGTGTCCTCTCCACTCGTATAATTCGACTCTCTGAACCTTTACGAAGAGCCTCTCAAGCCCACATTCACCATTGAAGGGGAATGTGTTCATCGCTGACGTCAGCTAGAGTTTGATCTGATCTTCTCATTCTTTCTCTTTTCCATTTAATTGAAATTCTTGATTTGAAACTCTTCGCTGCCTCAGCATCGACAGATCACATCATAACTACGGTTCTCAAATACTTTTCGACACTTGTTTTCTTCATTATGTGATGAAACATGTATGAAATAGACACGACTCATGAGTCTTCGGTCTTATGCAGTGATAACGCTACCATATAACATGATAAACTGTCAACTCACATACCCCCCGAAGGATCAGTCCTGCGATACAGTGGAAATTGTATTTTGATGAGCAATGTGAAAAGTCGCTCTAGTACAACCTTAACTCGAAGCGACCAGCGGGTTCAGGCCTGTGGTGTCTTGGCCGAAGGTGCCTTACTCGAAGTGAACAACGGAGCCAGGCCTGTGGTGTCTGGGCCGAAGGTGCCTTACTGGAAGTGAACAATGAGGCTTGTGGTGTCTTGGCCGAAGATGCCTCAGTCGAAGTGAGCAATGGACTCAGGCAAGTGGTGTCTGGGCCGAAGGTGCCTTACTGGAAGTGAACAATGAGGCCTGTGGTGTCTTGGCCGAAGATGCCTCAGTCGAAGTGAACAATGAACTCAGGCATGAGGAGTCTGGGCCAGAGGTACCTTCAACCTCAGAGAACACATTACACACCACACCATCTGCCTACAAGACAGGTGGAAGTTATTTCCATAATGTCCCCCACAACAGCAAGCGGCGGAAGAAGATAAAACTAAAATATCGGTTTAATATCCTTTCTCCCAAGCGAGGCTGAAGATAAAAGGAATTAAATGTAATGAGGATCGGGATATATTTTTAGAGGAAAGTTGAAAGTTCCCCATCAGAAGAAGGAGGGAATGAATTTCCATGGCTGCTGGCATCCTTGAGGGAACTCCTTACCATCACGTAGGAGGATGAAGGATATCTAGGACTCGCCTCCCTCTTCAGAGAGAGAGAGAGAAAGACAGAAAGGAGTACTTACTCATGGGTACTTACACGCTTTTGCCAGAGGGCAGGGTCTAGCGCGAAACACTCACCACAGGAAAACATAGTTGAGGAGAATGAATGATTCGTTTGCGCCCAGTGTTGTGAAGTGTTACTTGAGAAATGGAGAGATGGCATGTTTATGGACGGAGAGCCACCTGCCAAAGTGTGGGTGAAGCAGGAAATACAAACAGCCATCCGAGCCAGAGGAGTGACGCATTCACACGCAAAGATACACACACATTCAGACACAAGTATATGCGAAATTCACAGACTTGCAGGCACGACCAAGCACAAAAAATATACACAATGACACTAACGTATAGAGACACAAACCCAAGGAAAAGAAGCGATAGAAGGACTTGCATACTAACATAAACTATACATATATACATATATATATTGGAAAGGATCACAATTTTGCGCGTGATCAAGATATTTTCATTTTCCCCGTGGACTCATAGGAATGTATGTATATTTGTATATATATATATATATATATATATATATATATATAAGAGAGAGAGAGAGAGAGAGAGAGAGAGAGAGAGAGAGAGAGAGAGATCCCTGGCGCTTCATCCATGACCTGTACAGTTGGTGCCACAGATCCAGCTGACATGACCAGACCTCAGGAGACATGACCCACTGTTGGTACAGCCAACGTAAAGTCTCTAATTAATCCATATAAGAACGCTGTCACTGGTGAGTGGTGATCTACCCGTGATAATGAGGCTTAACGAAGTTTTAAAAGTTCGAGTTCTTCAGGCTGAGGGATAATTAAGGATGGGCCAAGCTACGTAACTCCTCATTAGGACAAGAATTTGATCTACTTTTAAGGACCTGGAATGTAGATTACGCTTAGAATAGATACCGAAAGTTAATTCCCCCTCAAGGCGGTATATTTCAGTCGTTTTACTCAAACTGGTGGTCTTAAAACGAAGAATGTTATGTTCGTTGGTACACTGATATGAACAGGCGGTTATCAATTGTCATTACGAAGGCGTCGCCACCTGCCCAGATGAGCTGTATCTCTCATCAGTGCTACAGATTGTACATGTGTTCTCTCCCTCACCCTTGATTCGACTCTACCATTCTCCACGCCTCTGCACCGATCACCATCCCACTTCCCTTGCTCCTAGTTCCATCACCTCTCTTTGCTCCCATCACTATGCAGTATATGTAACCTTTACGGGTGATAAAGTGAGAAATGTATATGAATATTTACCTACGCCGCGCAGCCGCTGTACAGATCCTGGATTTACAGATGGCAGACATGTAGAGAACTTACAATAAGTGGATCATGTGCAAATACATATTCAGCATGTGGCACTAAGCCTTTCCCTAGCTTGGAATAGTACCTTGAAACATTATCTGCTTTGAGGGATATATAGACATTCATCTTTTGTTCCATATTAATATTTGCAGAAATCCTCACAGTCTGTGGATTCACAATGTGTATACATGTAAGAGGAGAGATGTGGCAGTGTGGAATTATTCCACCAGCGGGGAATCATCTGTGTGTAGGCTTGGGTGAGGCACTAGTGGTGTGGGTGGAGCGGGTGGAGCGTTGGCCAGTGGTGGAGGAGGTAGCCAGGCGACGCCATCTTCCCTACAGGAGGCCTTTCATCTCCGATTATTACCTCAGGGTCTGCCAGAGAGTTAGGCTGAGGGACCCGCCTATAGCCAACCTATATTATAGACTCCCTCCTCCACAGTTACCGCTGGTAACAATGCTAACGCGGGAGCCAGTCAGGTCTGGTGTTGAGGGAGGCAGTTGTGATGCGGGGAGAAGATCAGGGAAACACAGGAGACTTGTCTTTCTCTTTATATACACATGGTGACAAAAGTTATGGAGATGACGATTCAGGTTTACCATTTCATCGTGTGATGGACGACCTTAGTGGTGGTTCTGGGCTGCAGGAAGGAGGAGGTGAGTGAGGGAGACAATGAATGAGGAAGGGTTTACGTGGTATGAGTCTGTATATAAAAACCCCAGGACTCATTGCACGGAAATCCTCAAGCTTTTAGCTGGATGACAGAACCTCGTCAAGGGTGACTTTACACTCGCACTGCATTCCAGGTGGAGTCTGGTGACATACACATGCTCAGCTGCATTTACATACGCTTCCCAAGCATTACGAGAGAGACAGTATGTATTGTCAGCATCTCATTCAAGACTGGCAAACAAACTTCGGATCTGAAATTACATCAAGTTCCTTCTTGTCCATAACTCGTGATCTTATCCCAAACATTTCATATCTCTATTACCGTAAGCTGAAGGGTATAAACCGGCGACAGCAACGGAATCTCTTATGAAGTTGTAATAACGTCATCCAGGTGACGTGGGCTGGGTACTGAGGCATGGCGAATACAAGCCAGACTTCGTGCTTCAGAGGAGTTCAATCATGTCCCTGCTACTGAGTGTAGCGCCACTTTGAAGCTGCAAGATTCATACTCTTTTGGGCTCGGGTTAAAGATAAAAGTCCTACATGAGTGAATACAAGTATGTATTTGAACAGATTAGTTAAGAGAGAAGAGGGAAAGTTATCAAAAGAGTTTTGCTCTTTAAAATGAGTTAGGACAAAAGTCTTAGGAAAACATAAGAAGGTTGGGAGTTCCCAAACTTAACAGTGTAAGGGGAGATATAGACATCACACTGGGTCAGCCTTGAGTGGTGCTGACACTTCGTAATCATATAAGGAAATAGCCGGCTGCGTATTATATGGTCGGCATAATGGAGAGGATACACAAGAAGCCATTTCTCAGTGGAAGGCAACCGGGTCAAGTATATCCAACTTACGCTGGGAGAGTTGATAACTGAGATTGCTTTGGTCTCGACCTCTGCAAGTGAGAAGAGTTCGAACCTCCCTGGACGTGCTAACATTACGCTATATAAGGGTTCAGACGAGATGTTTCGGTACCTGAACTGAACCTCCTCCCTACCAGATATTCAACTTACGCTGGGAGAGTTGATAACTGAGATTGCTTTGGTCCCGACTCCTGCAAGTGAGAAGAGTTCGAACCTGCCTGAACGTGCTAACATTACTCTATGTAAGGGTTCAGACGAGATGTTTCGGTACCTGAACTGAACCTCTTCCTTACCAGGGATCATAACCTCCTCCTCCTCCTTCAGGCACCTCACTTACCTAGGTCTTTACGGGAGAGCGGTGGAGGCGGTGGCAACTTGCTAGGTTCTTTAATTACATCACGAGAGTTGCCAGAGGGTAAACAAGCCAATGACTGGCTCTATGAGGTGGGAGTCAGACGCGGCGATGGGCTCCTTGTCTGCGCCAGTTTACATGCAGATGAGATATTGGCTCAAGAGATGGGGGGGTCCCATGAGTGTAAAACTCCCTCACCTTCACGGAACAAATACGTAATCAAGGTCACTGAGAGACGGATCAACACGAGCGTGGAACTCTTTCCTCGTAACTCACAAATAGTCATCACACACAAGTATACGTTAAGACATACATATGCTCATATACATACGAACATGAACTCTTTAAATGCGTAAATCAACTAATGTTGACGTACACTCACATATGTAAAACAAGACTCAAAAGACGGACAGGTAAACAAGACACACGACACAAAAGCAGTGGATAATTTGTTGCAATGAGGAACATTCCTATTATTTACATACAAGGAGAGATTGATGGATTTACGCTTTATCTCGAGGACGTAAGTGTCTCTTGATGCTGTGACAAGTTCCTTTGTGTTAAGTGTGACGTCAGGGTGGCGGATATTCTTACGTTGAACATCCAGGATGTCACACAGTAATGCATTTTTCTGCCGTCTAAATGCATCTTTCTTTAAGGAGACTAAATACATCGGACTGAAAAGTGTGCCTGTGTGTGTGTGTGTGTGTGTGTGTGTGTGCGTGCGGGTTCTACATGAAAATAGTTATGTACTTCAAGGTGTGCCTCCTGTAGATATCGCATGATAGTGTACAGTGAGGACCAGAACGCAGCTCGGTCTTCGTATAAGGATCAAGAAATCATATACTTCATCCTACCACTAGAGGAGGGAGGCCTTCCTCTACCATTCCCAAACGATGTTATCCCGGAACCAGTTCAGCTGAAGGGAGAGCCCGCCGGCACAAATCAAGGATGTACCATGGAAGCAAAACTCGCGGTTGAATATGGACGACCCAGCATCATGACGCTTAATTGGATCCGCAGGGAACTGGCAACGCTGATCTGGCGTGGGAGTTGGAGCAGGGAGGTTAGGAGGCATGGCGGAGGAGAGGGCACGGTGGGGGAGGAGGGAGGAGGCAAGGGGAAGAGATGGCTCGGTGGGAGAAGAGGGAGGAGGCAAAGGGAGGAGAGGGCACGGTAGGAGAGGAGGGAGGAAGCAAGGGGAGGAGAGGACACGGTGGGGGAGGAGGGAGGAGGCAAGACATAGAGTACGTTGGGGGAGGAGGGAGGAGGCTAAGGGAGGACAGAGTGCGATGGGGGAGGAGGGAGGAGACAAGGCGGAGGAGAGGGCACGGTGGGGAAGGAGGGAGGAGACAAGGCGGAGGAGAGAGTACGGTGAGAGAGGAGGGAGGAGGCAAGATGAGTGGGTACGGTGGGGAGGAATGAGAGTAGAGAGAGACGATAGTCACAGAAAATGAGAGAGGCAGAATGAGGATGATGAGGTGCTCCAAGATTATAGATCTGATGAGGTGAAAAGAGCCGTAAGAGATGGAGAGAACACAAATTATAGCCGGCAAGGGTTCGAGTCCTGGGCGCGGGAGGTGGCTCAGGGCCAACGCAGATGTTCATCCTCCCTTCAGGGATGGTCGATAAATTGGTAAAAATGTCAGCGAGAGAAAACAATATGAGGATTGAATTGTTTTATTGCTCTCTCTGTTTAATTGCCTGGCAACCGTACCCATAAAAGTCAGATTGGGAAAGAAACGAAGCTTTTGTCAGAGGAAGAATAATGGTGCGTCTGGTGGAGAAGAGGTCACTACCACGACCTCAACCGAAGGATCAGGGAGGGTCAAGGGCCCCTGGCCAACCTTTCAGAAGATGACGACACGAAAAATGAACCACTACGAATGAAGGTGTGCGGATTGGAAGGTGTTCTGAAGGATGAATTAGAGGGTTGGATTTTGGCTATTGTTTCATATGAAATTTTTGAACGCGATGGGCTTTGTGAGACTGTAGATAAGTGATGAGGGTAGGAAGCTTATAAATTGCAATTGGAGTGCGCTATCTGGCACGGATGTAAGGAAGGCATCGAGTAAGAGAGGTATATATGGTCGTATATGTGATGCAATATGTGTAAGACAACATATCATCCACTTCGACTTAACAAGGGTAAGATTGACGATGGCCTCTGGCTTTTACCTGGACCTGGGGCTGCCTGGTTTCCAACCGGACCTTACTTAGGCTGTCTAGCTTCCACCTGGACCCCAGGCCGCTTGGCTTCCACCTAGACGCATTCATCCCTGATACACTCAACACCAGCAAAGGCCTCACTCATCCTTCATACATACGACATGATTATTCACGTAGCACATATGGTTGTAGTGACGAAGTAGATACTGTTTCTAGTGATGATGATTGCTGTGTTAGAGGAGAATAGGCCTTGTCTAAGCTTTCCTAAAGTGGGTGGAAATCAAGTTATGCATTAGATTATTAATTATGATATAGTTGACCCCTCTCATTTTAACTGATAGTCTCGTTTGACCAGACCTCATCAATTTAGTAATGGTTGAGTCTTAAAGACCACGACAGATCGTGTGTGGTAGTGTGTATAGCGTTGGTCCCATAACGTTACATAAACACCCCAGACTCTTACTGCTTGTAGATAAAGATGTCTTTAATAGGCCCAGACAGCCTCTCCAGGGGCCCGTATTTTAACTGGTCGTCCCTCTCACGAACACTTCACCCAAGTTACTCGTCTTCATATCTTACGTCGACATTTTAAAGTACAAAATTAGTTTCCAGGATGATAAAAACACTCTGATGGATGACCACAGCCGAGAATCAGTCTTCATTGTTTTACCCAGCGACCAATCTACTCCCAGATCTTCCCTCCTGCAGAGTAGTCCAGAATTTCTGTCGACAGTTTTCCCACCCCATCAGTGTTCTGGACGTCTGCCTGGGTACTGTAGGAGCGGTGCGAGGCGCGGGTTATGTCAGGAGGTGTGCTGTGAGGTTGGGTGTGGGAGGCTGGGAGGTGTAGGAGTGGTGTGGACTGGGTGAAATGGATGATGTGCACCGTGAGGAGGATGGGTGGTGTGGGAGGCGCGCTAGTGAGGATGTGGTTGTTAGGGTGTAGGTGGTGTTGCCTGTGAAGTGGTGGGGGGCAGTAGCGAGGGTATGTAAGTGAGAGTAACGTCGACTTTATGAGAGGGTGTGGCAGTTTGAGTGGGTGCTGGTTGCTGATGTGGTGGAAGGTGTGTGTGTGTGTCTGGAGCTGTGTTCGCTGCGCAGACACCGGGATGCTGTGTGCTGTGCTGTTTCTGTGTATATGACTAGTTCGTTATGATCATCTGTATGTTACGGGGAGAGAGTTTTACAGTCGTGTTTCTCCGTCATTCACCTTTATACATTAAATGTCTCGACCTTAAGTGTTCATACACTCCGGCCTAACTTAATTTTAAGTACAGAGCTCTCTCTCGCTGTACTGTATAAGCATTTGCAAAGAGCAGGCACATCCAAGAATGAGATAGACAAATAGGCAAAAGGACAAGCACTAGGATACGCGCCCACACATACATAAACCTGCAAACGAACACATGCAAACGAACAATTACACACACACATACACACACACACACACACACACACACACACACACACACACACACACACACACACACACACACACACTATACATTGGCACTTTCATTAGAGTGTTAATTTTACTCCATTTATGAAACTGGATATGAGGAAACAGATTACGTTTGCTTACCCCGCGGAGGGAACGCAGTCTCTCTCTCTCTCTCTCTCTCTCTCTCTCTCTCAGCTCTCGTGAGAAGTGGTTCAGCCAGAGACCATCTCTCCCCTTAACCACTGACTGTTGAGAGACCATTCAACCAGAGACCATCTCTCCCCTTAACCACTGACTGTTGAGAGACCATTCAACCAGAGACTATCTCTCCCCTTCACCACTGACTGTTGAGAGACCATTCAACCAGAGACCATCTCTCCCCTTCACCACTGACTGTTGAGAGACCATTCAACCAGAGACCATCTCTCCACTTCACCACTGACTGTTGAGAGACCATTCAACCAGAGACCATCTCTCCCCTTCACCACTGACTGTTGAGAGACCATTCAACCAGAGACCATCTCTCCACTTCACCACTGACTGTTGAGAGACCATTCAACCAGAGACCATCTCTCCACTTCACCACTGACTGTTGAGAGACCATTCAACCAGAGACCATCTCTTCCCTTCACCACTGACTGTTGAGAGACCATTCAACCAGAGACCATCTCTCCCCTTCACCACTGACTGTTGAGAGACCATTCAACCAGAGACCATCTCTCCCCTCCACTGGTGTAGTAAGGCGTTCCTTCTCCCCGTCCAAAAGCCTTGCCACCGTATCTCTCATTTTTCATCGCTTCCCTACCCTTCCATTACTGCCGTCATTCTCTCTCTCTCTCTCTCTCTCTCTCTCTCTCTCTCTCTCTCTCTCTCTCTCTCTCTCTCTCTCTCTCTCTCTCTCTCTCTCTCTCTCTCTCTCTCTCTCTCTCCTCTCTCTCTCTCTCTCTCTCTCTCTCTCTCTCTCTCTCTCTCTCTCTCTCTCTCTCTCTCTCTCTCTCTCCTCTCTCTCTCTCTCTCTCTCTCTCTCTCCTCTCTCTCTCTCTCTCTCTCTCTCTCTCTCTCTCTCTCTCTCTCTCTCTCTCTCTCTCTCTCTCTCTCTCTCTCTCTCTCTCTCTCTCTCTCTCTCTCTCTCTCTCTCTCTCTCTCTCTCTCTCTCTCTCTCTCTCTCTCTCTCTCTCTCTCTCTCTCTCTCTCTCTCTCTCTCTCTCTCTCTCTCTCTCTCTCTCTCTCTCTCTCTCTCTCTCTCTCTCTCTCGTTTTCACTTTCCATCCCTCGCCGACCATTCTAACCTTGCTAATCCTGTCCCCATTCATATCGTACAGTGATACTGAGGTGCTGTTAATGGTCTCCAGTGTAGAACATTTGCAACAGACCATCAGGTCTCCCGATTTGATGGTCTTCCCAGATACTGTTACTGTCCCTCAAGAACATAACGCTCGTCACAGACCATCAGGTCGTCTGTTTGATAGCTTTCCCAGAAGACAACAGTTGTCATAGACCATCTGGTGTCCTGTTATATGGGTTTTTTTTTTCCACTATGTCCATAAACCACATCAGGAGAGACCTAACTTATTTTTCCACCATCGTACTCGAATGTGTTCAAACTCCTAACGATGTCTGCGATGCTATCCAATCCCCTGTTGTTTGGATGGTCTAGATAGTAATGTGGGGCATTTTGGGTGAACGGTAGGGCTGTATTGAGTCCTGTTTGGTTAATGAGTCGTCAACATTCAACCTTCTGGAATTCATTTCAGCCACGGATCAGGAGCGACTAAACCCCATTGTTGTTTCGTTGACGATTTAAGTCTTGTGTCTGTCTGACGCATGCGTACGGCGTTGCCTCTCGGTAATACGCTAATACCAAAACATCGATTGGATGTTCCCAGCGTCTCTCTTGTGAGTTACCCACCAGAATGCCTTTGATCCTGCTTGGTGTATGTATCCCCTTCCGTAACCACCAAACTTGTAATCATACACTTGATCTTGTGTCCTCATCGCCTCACATTCAGCCACGATCAGATTGGACTTGATAGCCACACGGAGGAAGAAAACGCGCTGAGACTAGACTCATGGTCACTGAAGAATATCAGTTTCCTAAACATGACCTCCAGTCTTTCAGCCAAAAAAATCACTCCAGACTAAAAGACTAGTGATTAAACCAGAGAAAAAAAATGTAGTAAAAATCCAACGTGTATTTATTCAGGACGGAACCCCCCCCCCCCCCCCCCCCCACACACACACACACACGCGCACACAAAAAAAAGCTTTATTTCACATAAAAGATAAAAAACGCACCAGAAAAATAGGAGCTTTTTTCCTTTGTCAAAAGTTGTTATATCCACCTTTTTTTTTTGTGTGTGTGTGTGTGAGTACCTTATTTTTATTGCTACTGATTTCATTCCATTTCACAAGGCATTCCTGTGCTCTGAGTGTGCTCCAGTATTTTCTTAACGTCTATAAACTTTTCCCGACGACTCTCAATGCAGCTGGGGGGAGTTTTATGTAATTATTACCCAAGGAGTGAGTTCTGTGAATGAGTCTTGGTCTTGCGTAGGACGAGGTCTGTGAATGAGTCCTGGTGTTACGCAAGACCGAGGTCTATGAATGAGTCCTGGTGGTACGTAGGACCGAGGTCTGTGAATGAGTCCTGGTGATACGTATGACCGAGCTCTATGAATGAGTCCTGGTGTTACGTAGGACCGAGGTCCATGGTTGAGTCCTGGTGGTACGTAGGACCGAGGTCTGTGAATGAGTCCTGGTGGTACGTATGACCGAGGTCTATGATTGAGTCCTAGTGTTACGTAGGACAGAGGTCTATGATTGAGTCCTGGTGGTACGCTGGATCGAGGTCTGTGAATGAGTCCTGGTGGTATGTAGGACCGAGGTCTATGAATGAGTCCTTCCTAAAGGTCTCTGCAGTCCAAGTTTAAAGTGTGGGACGTGTGTGTATGAGGCTTGGACTGAGCGTCCCTGAACCTTGCCTTGTTCTAAGGGCGCTCTTAAATCTGACCTTGTTCTAAGGGCTCTCTTAAACCTAACCTTGTTCTAAGGGCTCCCTAGGACCTGAATTTGTTCGAAAAATCTCTGACCCCCTGATTATGTTCTAAGGGCTCCCTTAGCCATGACCATTTCATGAAGGCTCCCTGAGCCCTGACTTTGTTCTAAGGGCTCCCCGAACCCGAATCTTGTTCTAAATGCAATACTGACTGTGGTCTCAGGACTCCCTGAGCACTAACCATAGTCCGGAGGTCCACCAACATTCAGCTCAGTTATTAAGAGGAAAAAATCTTAATGAACCTCTCCGAGATATCCTTTATAATGGCATGAGTCTGTTGAGCTCTCTCTCTCTCTCTCTCTCTCTCTCTCTCTCTCTCTCTCTCTCTCTCTCTCTCTCTCTCTCTCTCTCTCTCTCTCTCTCTCTCTCTCTCTCTCTCTCTCTCTCTCTCTCTCTCTCTCTCTCTCTCTCTCTCTCTCTCTCTCTCTCTCTCTCTCTCTCTCTCTCTCTCTCTCTCTCTCTCTCTCTCTCTCTCTCTCTCTCTCTCTCTCTCTCTCTCTCTCTCTCTCTCTCTCTCTCTCTCTCTCTCTCTCTCTCTCTCTCTCTCTCTCTCTCTCTCTCTCTCTCTCTCTCTCTCTCTCTCTCTCTCTCTCTCTCTCTCTCTCTCTCTCTCTCTCTCTCTCTCTCTCTCTCTCTCTCTCTCTCTCTCTCTCTCTCTCTCTCTCTCTCTCTCTCTCTCTCTCTCTCTCTCTCTCTCTCTCTCTCTCTCTCTCTCTCTCTCTCTCTCTCTCTCTCTCTCTCTCTCTCTCTCTCTCTCTCTCTCTCTCTCTCTCTCTCTCTCTCTCTCTCTCTCTCTCTCTCTCTCTCTCTCTCTCTCTCTCTCTCTCTAACTCTTTCTCACCCCTTTTCTCCCTCTGACTCTCGTTCTCCCTCGTTTCCTTCCCATTTCTCTTCCTCCCTCTCATGCTCCCAGACACAGGAATAATCCTGACTTACCTAGTCCTCTCTCTCCCCCTGGCCACTCCAGCCACCGCCAGGATGTATGGCGCAGTTACCAGCGTGCCATCCTCGGCGCTGTGCCACTGCCAGGATGGATGGCCTGGTTCTCGAGCTGTGCCCTTCCTGTCACTGCGCTGCAAGCAAGATGGATGGCAGTGCCCGTTGATGGCTGCTCTCCAGACGGCGAGAGCGGCCCCAGGCGGGGCTGCAGGCCTGGCTACCAGGTGTGTCTTCCCAGCCACAGTGACACTGATGTCACTGCATGTGAGGCTGTTAGGAGAGCCACCTTCCCCCTCCCATGTGTCTCACTAACAGCGTCTGGATGTGCCTGCTCCAGGCTGTCTGACGGCAGAGGTAGAATGACAGTGTCTGGGGTGTGCCTGCTCCGAGCTAGCAGGCAGCAGGGGTGAGGAGACAGTGTCTGGGGTGCCTGCCTCGAGCTAGCAGGCAGCACGGGTGAGCAAATAGTGTCTGGGGTGCCTGTCCGAGCTAGTAGGCAGCAGGGGTGAGGAGACAGTGTCTGGGGTGCCTGCTCCGAGCTAGAAGGCAGCTCGGGTGAGGAGACAGTGTCTGGGGTGCCTGCTTCGAGCTAGCAGGCAGCAGGGGTGAGGAAACAGTGTCTGGATGTGCCACGTTAACAGATAGCAAGCCTCGAAGCGCTTGGGTATATTGCAAGCAAAAAGGATGTATCAATAATAGTAACGACATTTGATGAGCTCCCTGTGTACTAATATCCTCATTAAACTACCGTGGGTCAACCGTGGCTCAGATTCTCACAAATGGTGATCCAAGACACGGCCGCATTTCTCAAGTGTCTTCGAGTGGGAAACTTACCACGGGGCAATCTGCTTTCCATGAGAGAGATAATCACACGTGTGGGAGAGATGACACCCTCTGAACGAGGGAACTTTCTGTTTCTGATGAAGAGACCATATCAGTGGGAGGATGAAACACGCTGCCTCATGATGAGTCGTTTGGCATCCTATGAGAGATGGGTGGTATGGGGCTATGGCGTACTTATCACAGTGAGATCCACTGATTTTATGACCCGCTTGCTTACACGCGCGCGCGCACACACACACACACACACACACACACACACACACACACACACTCTGTATATATATATATATATATATATATATATATATATATATATATATATATATATATATATATATATATATGTAGGAAGGAACAGAGAGGGGGGCCGGGTGAGGATATTCCCACAAAGGCCCAGTCCTCTGTTCTTAACGCTACCTCGCTATCGCGGGAAATGGCGAATAGTATGAAAAAAAAACATATATATATATATATATATATATATATATATATATATATATATATATATATATATATATATATATATATATATATAAATTATGGAACTACGGGGTTGTATTCCTGGTGGAGAAGCCTATGAACCTATGGTGGCCGTACCAGTGGTGTAATAGCCTCCAGAACAGCAGAGGGTGATAGCAAACACCTGAACCTCTACAGTAACAGGATCAGAAACCCTTCTGTGTCATTTCTGTCACTCCATAAATTTGTAGAATAAGACAGCCAAAAATGCGTAAGATATCAAACTCACAAGAAAGTTGCGAGGGAAAAGTATGTTCAGAAACTTCTTTAAAGACCATTTTCCAACTGTGTGGGAGAAACCTTAACATTTAAAGACCATTTTCCAACTGTGTAGGAGAAACCTTACCATTTAAAGACCATTTTCCAACTGTGGGGGAGAAACCTTACCATTTAAAGACCATTTTCCAACTGTGGGGGAGAAACCTTACCGTTTAAAGACCATTTTCCAACTGTGGGGGAGAAACCTTACCGTTTAAAGACCATTTTCCAACTGTGAGAGAGAAACCTTGCAGCTGAAACCATAAAGAACTGAATTACGTTAAGATACGTTATCTTGTGGCCGACTCTGTCTCACGTCTGTCTGCAACCGCCTAACGATGGTTCGCACCGTATATCATCCTCCACGACATTACTCTGAGGTTTTCATGTCTGCAGCCAGGCCCGTGTGTGATCCCAGGTGCCGGTCTAATGTTCTGGACGAGGTGATCTGTTTCATCATTCAGCTATACCCTTCAGGGTCTCTCTCTCTCTCTCTCTCTCTCTCTCTCTCTCTCTCTCTCCTTCCTTTGTCTGGCACAACCCCCGTGGAAAACTGCCGTTTTCCACATTCAAAAGGGAGATCAAATTTCAGGTCTCCACATTCATCCTTTTGGTTCTTCGTCTTGAAGGCTTGAAAGTAAAGAATCTGATGCCAGTAAAAGATTTCTCGCGCCATCTTGAAGCGCACACACACACACACACACACACACACACACACACACACACACACACACACACACACACACACTGAATTGTCGAACACACATTATGGGTTTTCTTGTCCTGGTCACACCACTGGAGAGCCTTCTGCTGCAGCTCACAACTTCGCTCTCGATGTCTCCAGCTGGTGAGTTTCTTGTGGCCTCAACCATGACTGGAAGCTCTTGACGAAGGCCGGCGACACGTTGTCATCCATCTTGCTTCTTGTGGCCTCCTACTCCTCTCTCTCTCTCTCTCTCTCTCTCTCTCTCTCTCTCTCTCTCTCTCTCTCTCTCTCTCTCTCTCTCTCTCTCTCTCTCTCTCTCTCTCTCTCTCTCTCTCTCTCTCTCTCTCTCTCTCTCTCTCTCTCTCTCTCTCTCTCTCTCTCTCTCTCTCTCTCTCTCTCTCTCTCTCTCTCTCTCTCTCTCTCTCTCTCTCTCTCTCTCTCTCTCTCTCTCTCTCTCTCTCTCTCTCTCTCTCCATCATTACCTGGCTCTTCCCTCGTCCCGCGATGTCATTATCATCGAGAGACAATGTTCCCTTCCAGATATACCTGTGTCACACCCAGTTGACTTGACACCTTCTCGTATGCTCTTCACCTGACGTTCACAAACTAATCCAAGGATGGTGCTTTAACATTATCCATCGTGCCATACACCACTTGGTTATCATCCCCAGTATTAACTCCGCAGTTACAGTACATCAGCGCACCTTTAACCTTCTGCTGTATCGTTCGTCACTCACTGATCAAGAAATATCTTTTTTTTCTAAATGAGGCAGTCTCAAGCGACCTCACTCCGACAGCGTTGATAGTACGTTCTCAATGAGGGTCAACTACATACATTTTATTCTGAAATCCTCAAACACACACACACACACACACACACACACACACACACACATACACATACACACACACACACATACACACATAGGCACGAATACTTTATACATTCATATACATATAATTCGCCTTCATAATATGTGTTCCTTTGGTTGGAAACAAGATAGTTTTCCCCTCGGGCCATATAAAGATTTTCAGCGCTCTCAAAATGCGAAAACAGACATCAGCAAGTAAAGTGGCTGCACCTTCTGCCCACAAGGAAAGTCTTCATACGACCTGGGGTCTTCGTACGACCTGGGGTCTTCGTACGACCTGGGAGTAATCTTCCTCCTCCTCCTCCTCCTCCTCCTCCTCCTTCTCCTTCCTCAACTGTCCTTCGGCAGGAGCTGTTGAGAATCAGAGGGCGTGGCAGAGGAGGAACCAATGGGAGTGGCTCTCAAGAGTAAGGTCTCCTTCCACCTCCTCAGGGGCAGCGGGAGCTGTAAACTTTGGGAAGACATATGATCAACTCACGCTGAGGGAGGATTTATTCCTTATTTAAGAAGGAAACTTAACTCTGACATTAGGCCTTTCGGTCAAAGATTCTCGGTGACTTAATTAATACTTTCCAACTCTCCTAAAAAACTCAAAATTGCCGGTATTTGATTCCATTTAGGGTCGGAGAATTGGTGAAAGAAAACGAAGAGACTCGTGTTCGCCCCGAATCTAATCTGCCTCATTAGTTTAGTCCTTTTTTTCTTAAACCCATCTAGATCCCTGCGAGTCAACAGGACCTTATCATCGGAGATCACTCGGCTAATTAACGAGTTTGGGAAACAAACACCTGCCGAGCCGCTATGTGTGTGTGTGTGTGTGTGTGTGTGTGTAGGGGTGAACAAAGCTGTCATGTAAGGCTAAGCAGATCCCATGGGTTGATAACATGGCAGCTGAGCTAATTACCCTCAGTCTTATTAAGCCAGGATGAGCGTCTTGTATGGCGGTGAGGGGTGGAAGAAGAGGAGAGTTAGAGGCAGTAGAGCAGTGCCGTGGTGGCTGCCGTGTGGTATGGAGGAGAGAGGAAGGTGAGTAGAGTCAGGAGAGAGGAGGCAGGGTGTCTAGGTGAGGGAGGGAGGGAGGGAGGGAGAGGCAACACATAGTGTGACAAGAGGGTAGGATGAGAAGATGAGAGAATAAAGATACATCAGCTGAGGTGCGGAAGTGAAAGTAAATGAGTAAAGACGAAAGTGTGGTGACTGGGGTGGCGAGGGAGGAGGGAGAGAAGTACAGGGCCGAGCTGGGAAAGGAAGGAAGGAAGAGGAGAGGAGATAATGGAAAGTGGGGACGGTATGAAAGGAAGAGAGAGACAAAAGTGGTTGGGGGAGAAGTGAGTGGGGCAATTCCTCGAAACAGACAAGGGCTGTAATTACACCAGGGTTCGACGTCCACGCCACCAGGTAAGGAAAAAGATGATATTAATTGGCATTAGTATAGCTGTTCCTCATTAGAAGGGCTCTTGTTACAAGTCTCAGAGTTAGGTGGTCTGCGGGCAACACAAGAACAGACCCCGACGAATCACAGTCGACATGACATGACATCCGAGAATTTCTTGACTTTGGACAGAGGTTCGTTGACCAGAAATAACAGATGATAAAAAGAAGATGTAAAAGATGTATTAGGAGATAAAAGGAAGATGTCAAAGATGTATTAGGAGATAAAAGGAAGATGTAAAAGATGTATTAGGAGATAAAAGGAAGATGTAAAAGCACTTCTATCAATAGAAAGACCATTAATGTCTTCAGTTCACGGTTAGACAAATACTTCATTGATATCTCTTATCAGGAAATGATTCTGCTAATCATTCGTCCTTAATCTTTAACCTTCATCTTATATTTTTGTCCATCTCTTAACCCCGTCTTTCTTTGTCAGAATCTAATCACCTGTTCCCTGATCGTCAGACTGAAAGAGGACCCTCCTCCCGTCCACACTTTCCTGTATAATTTCCATTGTAGTATACCTAGCCCCGCCTCCTTCCCTTTTTTCCACACTACATGGCGTTTCTCATCTCCCGGTAGTTGAGCCGGAGGGAGAAGTGGGAAAGGGGGGGGGGTGTCACCTGCTTTACTACCTTGTTTCTACTTCTACTTCAGCTCTAATTTGCAGCATATAACTAGCCATAGAATATCAGGTCTCCTGCTATCTCTCCTTCTTATGTGCGCCCTTGCACTCTCCACTGAAGGGTGGAGATGTAACGTTATACCAGCTTGGCTCAGCTATGCCAGATGTCTCATTCAAAATCTGCCCTGCGGGTAACTGGGATGACATCCTCACCCTTTCAGTACATTAGAACCCAGATGACCTCGTCCATTCTCTATTCCCCCATGATCGGCTTGAGCGTGCTGAGAGCAAAACATTACTTTGAACCAATTTCATTCTTATGCAGTTATGGCTTGAGAGTGCTTGGCTATAGTCCTGCCTCCCTGTTATTATTCGGTTTGCCACACACAGCACAGGTCTTCGCCATCTATAGTACCACGTCCTCTTGTGTTCTAATGCTTTCTCATTCGTCTATACTCCCCAAAACCTCCTCTCTTTCAAAAGTTACATATTCTCCTGAACTGTTCTTGGTTTGAGACTTTTTGTTGTAAATCCTACATAATACCGGATTGCATTAGTGCGAAGAACTAACTGTTAGCTGCATGTATCTGGGAACAGTGAGTGTGCTGACTCTTAACCAAAAAAAGCTGTCAACGGTGGGAGAAAACTAGCGATTGATGCTACCCATCTCTCCCAACGATAAGAGACACAGTTGGCAATTGATGTCACCCATTCCTCTGAAGATAGGAAGGAGCTGGGGATCAATGTCGCCCTCTCTCCACACGGATGTGTGGGCCATCGAAGGCAAAAAGAGTTTACTCGTAAAGTTGGCAAGGAGAGAGTAACCCGCTCCGACGACCGTCATGCCTTCTGTAAAGATCGGCTCATTGATGAACGCTGGGGTCTCTTGATGTGTTCACGCGAGCACCGCTTTGACCTCTTAAGTGTCTATCACCCATCTTTGGGTTGTCTTTTGGAAGCGAGTGATATTGTACGATCTGAAAAGAAAGAAAAAGGAATGATGAATATTAGGAGAACGTTTTACACCATTTTACACCTTTTACAACAAAGGATTTTGAGTTACTTGAAGACTGCTTCTTCCAGTATGTATGTATGTATGTATTTATGTATGTATGCATGCATGTATGTATGTATGTACATATGTATCTATGTATGTATGCATGTATGTATGGTCCGTGCTCTGACCCCGCACTGGAAATGAAAAGTGGGTATTCCAGTAACAATGATGTTTTACCCCTTCACAGTGTTTTATCAGAGTCCTGATTAATATGGATCAGATTAATCACTGAGAGAGGGAGGTGCTGGGGTGTGAGTCAGTGGCCACGGAGAGGCGGCAGCCTTGGATAAGTTTAGCTCTTCAAAATCCACCGTGATGGTCCTCACTGCACGTCGTATGAGACACCCACTAGACGACCCTCCACCCAACCAAGATTGTACGTATATCAAGCCAGATTTCTGAGGCAGTCAACAGATCATCTCTTATGCATCGCTCGCGAAGAACACACCGGGTTTGGGGCTGGGGGAATAAGTTTTTTCATATCATATACCGGGTTGAGGGAAGGGGAAGCTTTCCTATATCATATACGTGAAGACCCATAGCACCATGAATCTTTGACAGGTCTTTGCCTCGAGGTGGTATGAATAATAAGAGACGCAGCCCTCCTGACGCGCCGACACAAGACTCTTTCATACCTGTGGATGGGTTCACGCGCTAATCCTTTCACAGTTATTGCATTTTCCATGAGCATTTATTGATAGAGTATATTTTGTCGATATTCTCACACAAAATGATAAGAAAATGAGTCTCCCCGACCGTATGACACCATGAAGATAAAAGGCACATTACTAATAACATCATTTTCTTTGAATTTACTTTAAGTGAGACGGTTTGTAAATGGTTGGATGTTAGTTAACTAAAACCTAGCCAATGAAAGATGAATTTGGCGCCACAATAAGAGACCTGGTACAGATTAGGGTAAATCCAGTAGCTTCTTGTACTTTGCAACGATCAGAACCATGGACGGTCCAGAGCCACGTGTATTACTAGCAGGTCAGAACCATGGACAGTCCAGAGCTACGTGTATTACTAGCAGGTCAGAACCATGGACGGTCCAGAGGTACGTGTATTACTAGCAGGTCAGAACCATGGACACTCCAGAGCTACGTGTATTACTAGCAGGTCAGAACCATGGACGGTCCAGAGCTACGTATATTACTAGCAGGTCAGAACCATGGACACTCCAGAGCTACGTGTATTACTAGCAGGTCAGAACCATGGACGGTCCAGAGCTGCATGTATTACTAGCAGGTCAGAACCATGGACGGTCCAGAGCTACGTGTAGTACTAGCAGGTCAGAACCATGGACAGTCCAGAGCTACGTGTATTACTAGCAGGTCAGAACCATGGACGGTCCAGAGGTACGTGTATTACTAGCAGGTCAGAACCATGGACGGTCCAGAGCTACGAGTATTTCTAGCAGGTCAGAACCATGGACGGTCCAGAGGTACGTGTATTACTAGCAGGTCAGAACCATGGACAGTCCAGAGCTACGTGTATTCTCAACAGATATTGTTTCCACTTGATCATATTAAAACTTGTATCTCGAAAAATCTGCTCTTTGCTGAAAGTCAGAAGTTAAGGCAATTGAAACAGCATCCTAAATCTTGACTGATATCAAACATCAAGCTTAATATTTCCCTCATCGTATAAGCGTTTCAATCATTCTTTGCCTTATATTCTCTTCCGTTCTGATAAATGAAGAATTAGATAAGTAATGATAAGGTCTCTGAGCCACTCTTTTTAACACACCTTCAACTTACCAAACCTTTTGGATACAACGACTTAGGGTCCCTGTGTACGACGATTCATCCAGCTGTGTACGATGACTTCGTCTTGATCCATCCTCATTCAGAGGGCCGAGCCCTCCTCTTCGCTGGAGGGGGTTCATGCCCAAAAGCTGTGTCTTTCCTTGATGGTGTCCAAGCTGGAAATTATACCCTAAAAAGCTTGAGTGCAAATTTCCTCCAGCTTTATCTTTTCCCTGAGTCTTATAATGACAGCTACTTTCAGAATTTATACTTTCCTTTGCAGATCTGCCCAGAAGCAGTCTGGGTAAGAAGACTACGTGCTGGCGTTCAGTGAGCTTAAGAATAGGATGGAGGTGGGGATTAAAATGATATTAGCCGATGGCATCAGTTGGCAAAGAGTTCGGTGACCTGAGAAAGCTTCGAGAGGGATTTTTATTGCCCTTTTTTTTTACGAGATTATCAAGTGACCTTTATCCCCCAGGAGACATTCCTTTATTCAAGCGGTTTATTTCCCTCTGCCTCACTTATATAACCTCAGTTGCCCTCACGTCCAACGTGGTTAACTCTCTCTACCTTCTGTCCATAAAAGCATGAAGTTGCCTCGGGAAAGATCACAAAATTTCCCAGAGACTTCCTCTTAGGGGGCTGCCTCAGAGGTGACCTACTTACAAGCTGTATGGGCCCCATACTCGGGGGGTGTACTTCCCACTGGTTATCCATCGACGGGTTAACTCTAGCAGAAGGTAATACGTGCAGTGGCAACTCTCACTTTCTCTTGACTTGCCACGTGAGACGGTAGTGTAACATAAAGGCTTACAAAGTAATTGGGAAGTCTTTTTATTCCAAGAAATTGTGACATTTTCCAAAATCAGGAACAGATATGAAGGAATGCCTGATTCCTTGCCATTGATTATTAGTTCCAGAGTAACATCAAAATACGAAAAGAAAGGAAAGGAATTAAGAGACAGAAACCTCGTAATATTCACCATAATAGATCGATGTACTTCGCTCGCAACGTTGGATTAGTATAGCTACGGTGGGACACTGACCTTGATTGACTGGTTGCGATATCTGGTTGCGATGGTACGTGCCTAGCTATAATGACTATAGACTAGGGTAAGATACCCACAAAGACGCATAGATGCACGAATATCCAATATTCTCTGTCCATCAACGTAGAAAAGATGTTACATTAATCACAACATATCTGAGTTTTGAGGACATTAGAATATCAGTTCAGTCTAAAACTCACGTCAGATTTTTATTGTTAATGATGCTACAATACACACAGTCACAATCTTGCGCATTCTTTTCTCCTCGAAGGAGACAAACATGTCTTCATATCAAGTTTGTCAACAAATGTTGACTTTATATCGCTCCAAGAGGAAATCTCGACTCGGAAGATCTGTTTTCTCAACAGACGACCTGCAGTTGCACGCTCGAGAATACTACCATATCCTGACATTAGAATATAAAATCTTTCACCAAAAAAATATTCCTTTAATGTTAGTCGTAATTTCAGCTTTCCACAACCTTCTCTCTAAAGTAGTAGTTCAGGGCGAGTCCACAACCGTGGCATTTTTGAATTTAATCTTATTCAATGTATTGAGTATAAAGGAAGACTTTCGTACATCAAAACTCATTCCTTACGACCCTGGTTCTCCAGTTCATAACACTGTTACGAAACTGGACCCTGCTGAGGAGGTGCGACTGGTAAGTCGTCATACATCGTCAACAAATCCTTTACTGAAATAAGATCATGAAGGTGCAACATATAAGGATAGTCTGTCTTCAACTGATGGACAACTAAAGTAAGCCAACAGACAGCGGAGTTAACAAGATACGTCCCTTTACACAGAAGTCTGTAGGAAAGACATGCAGTTATTTCCATCTTCACTCCAGCTAATTAGCTTTTCACTGAAGGTGTGTGCAAAAGGAGGCAGCTGATTGCGTCTGTTTGTCACGCGCTTCCACTTACACCGATGGCCTTTTTGGGGTGGGGACAAAGAGGTCGCAATGTTCACCTGGATGCCAGGTAAAGTCCCTCTGCCTTGATGGATGTAGGACGAGACTGATGACCCCCGGATGACTTTACTGATGTGGCTGATGCTATAGACGGAGACATAAGAAGGCAATACCACCATGGAAATAAAACATAATTGTAAATGAATACGTAAATGTATCTGTCTACTTGAGCTCGCATGACTAGCCTTTGAAATGTCTAACTCTCAGTTCAAATTATTTCCAGTAGCTTTCAGTGAAGCCAGACATTGTTTTCATCTTTCAAAAGGCTTCAATCTCGAACAGAAAACCTCATCCAGGCTTGGCTCTCTGGAATGAAAGAGGAAAAAGAACAAAAGGAATCGAGAAAGAGAAAAAGGAAATAGATTTTGAAGGGTTGCAAAACCTGCCTTTCAACAAGTGACAGGTTGCAAGTGCTTCAGAAATGGGATATGTCATCTACTTCTGGACACGCGAAGTACATAGAAAGGGGACGGAACCCTCACAACGCGTATGTACGAATGTTAAACGAAATCTGTTCCGTGATATTCTTTCACTGAAATGGATGCTTGACTCGTACGAATGTGAAACGAATTATGTTTCGTGATATTTCTTTCGTGAAATGGATGCTTGACGCATACCAGCACTATGATTTGCCCGAATCAAGGAGAGGAGAAAAAAGAACCGATGTAACAATCATGTTATCAGTCAACAGAGATACGATAACCACAAAGTACATACGAGAATGATGAAAACTCGTCATAGAAAAGTGGTCTGTGGAACTTGAGAATGATATCGTGTTGATATTTCGTGGGGCAATACCTCGTCACAACCAGTCCTGTCCACGTCATCTCACAGTGACATGAATCTCTTTATGCAAATGATGAAAGTCTGCAGCAGTTAGCAGTTGATCTGTGTCTTAGATGATTACACAGTTTCTAACAGGTATACAGCCTTTGGGAGGTAGAGGCAAATTATATTTCGTGGATATTTTCTCCACATTTTTCTAACAGGTATACAGCCTTTGGGAGGCAGAGGCAAATTATATTTCGTGGATATTTTCTCCACAACGTGTATCAAACAAACATGAATAGAGTATCCGTTACCGAACAGAAATGACTTTGGAAGCTCTTCTTCGAGTGAATGGAGTTCAGCTGTATAGACCTACGTGGAAACCACCTGATCCACTCAGTCTTCCTCGTTGTAACATGAATTACAAGGACTTGTATAGGATCGAATAGTTTACTGTAGGAGGATCACAATCCTCCTCACGAACTCCTATATCAAGATTCCTTGTCTCATGAGCAAGTCGTCCTCTCCTCCAATTGTCATTCCTTTGTCTCATCCGCTCTGTAAACCCGTGATTGCTTTCCTCTAAATCTCGCAGCCTTTCCTTTGTCTAAGAAGATTCAGGTCTTTTCTCCTTCAACCCTGTTTCCGCCTCACTTCAACAGTTTCCGCCGTAATTTTCATTATTTCCCGGGAAAACTTTCCAGCCCAGCTGCACGTTTTACACCGCTGGATCCCCCAGAAGGCACAATCTTCAGCCTTCCACCCGTCAGCTTTTTTTTCCCCCTCCTCACGCTAGACACTTTCAACTCTCTCTCTCTCTCTCTCTCTCTCTCTCTCTCTCTCTCTCTCTCTCTCTCTCTCTCTCTCTCTCTCTCTCTCTCTCTCTCTCTCTCTCTCTCTCTCTCTCGAGCACTACGCGCTGGCCAAACGCAAAAAATAAAAAAACCTCATCGGAAGTACTCCCTCTTAAGTAAATAAGTGTTCTCCTTAATTTCTAAGTCAGTGTTACTGTGCGTCTCCCTCCTCGTCGCCACACGACCATGGACGTTGTTCTCCTGTAGATCCAGGTCATCATGCTGGTCCTCCAGTGATGCCATAACCACCCCCCCTTCAGCAGTTGACATCCCTGAGGTGCTGACCCTGACGAAGTCATCAATAGTGCCGGGGAGACACACTGACCCCGAAGATTAAAGTGAAGGTCTGACTGAGGTGTCGACGTTATGCCTTCTGCCGATGAGAGCGACCCAGGAGGGATGATGACCCTTGACAAAAGGATGACCTCTAGCTCGGAAATTCAAGGATGACCCTTGACGAAAGGATGACCTCTAGCTCGGAGATTCAGGGATGACCCTTGACAATAGGATGACCTCTAGCTCGGAAATTCAAGGATGACCCTTGACGAAAGAAGGATGACCTCTAGCTAGGAGTGTATTCTTGAGAATCCAAGGCGTCCACTGGCGCGACCTACAAAGTTCCCCTTCCACGAATGAAATACAAGATGGCTTTCCAAATATTCTGCCGAGATACCCTGTCACTCCTACGTTATCTGCAGGACAGCGCCAGCAGCCCCGCCAGAGATGTCACAGGCTAAGATAAAGACTGCAAGAGACGCAGGGAATGTGCAAGAACAAGGACAGGTGGAAATGTTAAGGACAGGTGGAAATGTTAAGGACAGGTGGAGTCGTTAAGGACAGGTGGAAATGTTAAGGACAGGTGGAGACGTTAAGGACAGGTGGAAATGTTAAGGACAGGTGGAGTCGTTAAGGACAGGTGGAAACGTTAAGGACAGGTGGAGACGTTAAGGAAGGTGGAAATGTTAAGGACAGGTGGAAATGTTAAGGACAGATGGAGTCGTTGAGAACAGATGGAGACGTTAAGAACAGATGGAGACGTTAAGGACAGGTGGAGGAGACCTTAAGGACAGGTGGAGGAGACGTTGACAGGTGGAGATGTTAAGGTCAAGTAGGAAGGTCAGTTAAGGTCACCTTCAAATATCACAGAACTCCACCAGTGTCGTCTTTCCCTTCCGAATATGTCCTCATTCCTCACATGCTTCAGGTTGGAGATGAGAAAGCTATTCTGGAGACTCCCTTCGGAATCTAATCTCTCTTACATCGTGTACTAAGGCAAGAGTGAACCTCTTAAAGGGTGAAATGGAGGGAAAGATATATATGTATATATATATATATATATATATATATATATATATATATATATATATATTCCTATGAGTCCACGGGGAAAATGAAACACGATAAGTTCCCAAGTGCACTTTCGTGTAATAATCACGTCATCAGGGGAGACACAAGAGAGAAATAAAAGTCAGTTGAAATACATCGAAGAGACGAAGCTAGGACGCCATTTGGTAAACATGTGATTGTCCAGAATATATATATATATATATATATATATATATATATATATATATATATATATATATGACCATGTACTGGACAGGTATATATACCCCTCACACACACACACACAAAGCCATTAAGTGCAGGACTGTGCCGTCAGCAGCAGATCCAGCAGGGTGACGGATGGGCCCCTCACGCCTGGTTAATGACCTCACCATCCTCACATCCACCACAAACTCCTCCCAGGACAAGAACCAAGATTTTCATCCTCCTTTTATTCACAGATTTTTGCAGGAATATATCATCCGTCCATTATATCCTTCCCACACTGTCTTCTGCAGAGAATAGATAATTAAACTCGGTTGATCATCAAGTTTCCGTACTAATTGGGTACTTTTCATAATGAGAGATTGAGGATATCATGTATATGTATATTGAAAAGTATCACAATTTTGCGCGTGATCAAGTATGTTCCTATGAGTTCACGGGGAAAATGAAAAACGATAAGTTCTCAAGTGCACTTTCGTGTAATAATCATACCATCAGGGGAGATACAAGAAATATAAGCCAGAGAGTTGGAGTGTCTACGACCACGGCAGGAGTATCTTTTGGAATATTTACGACCATGGCAGGATGATGAGAGTAGTACGTATTCTTTCATTCACTCTTGTATACAAAGGAATAAAGACATAGTACATTTATACAAAGTTTATCACAATGGAGTGGAGTGGTAGCATTTCTGTGTTCCACTGGTGAGAGGTGTTGTCATTATGTCACACTGGTGAAACGTAGTACTATCACGTCACAGTGGCAAGAAATGGTACCATTATGACACAGCAGAGTTGGCACCATTATGTCAAAGTAGTGAGGAATGACACCACTAAGACACCGTGGTGAGATGTGACACCATTATGACACAGTGGGGAGAGATGGCACTAGTATGTCACAGTAGTGACAGATGACACCGTTATGACATTGACAAGAGGTGTGCACCAGAACATAACCCCTCTCTCTCCCCTCGTGTGTTTGGTATCATATATTTCTGCCACTCTTGTGCGTCTGAACAGATTCAGAGTCGTTACCCATACGATCAACAAGAGACTCAACCCCAGGGAAATGAAGTCAGTTAGCAGTATAGCCACTTTTTTGTTTCCCTTTTTTCCACCTTTCCTTGTGAGTTGTCACGCTTCAGCTGCCTCCAGACGGCAACATCTGAAGATGTCCTCACATTCCTCCACCATCCAATCTCTTGCTAGCTCTTCTACCCTTCCCAGGACCACGAGAGTTCTGTGTGTGTTCACATCTTCACTCCCACCTCTTAGCTCAAGCCACACACTTAAAGAGACGCTGTTGATAGAGTCCACCACAACCACCTACCCCAATGCATTATGGCATGGTGCATGATTGTCTCTGACAGTTTTATGAACCCAGCTGCTTTTCTCCCTCTGACCCTAATCACCCTACATCCCTTTCCCCAGGGTTCTTCTCCTTCCCTGGGGAGACGACACTCATACGTGTTTGAATATTGATGGGTCTGACCCACATATGGTGAGACGCTACCCTGGGGTATCCACACAAACCTCCTTCCGCCCATATCCCAAAAACGATATATCAAGAGCCAATCCCTCCCGTGCCCTTGTGAGTCCAGCAACGCCACGCCCTCCTCCCACACCCACCCGAGAGCGAAGACAAGTGAGGTCTTGGCGGCGATCTCTTTTGCTGCCTCGATAGCTCAAGACACTCTCTGAGAACTCTAGTTTTCTTTGTGGTATTAGATGAAGAGTTTCAGAGGATGGAACTCGTCTGTGATCCAACAAGAGTGGAGTTACAAATATTTTTGCTTGCCCATTTCTTTTTTTTTTACTCCAAATGTAACGTACTTCAAATTTTACTAGAGCCAATTTCTGTATCACTATTACGTAACCTGACTTATAACGTTATCCCTTCGTAATACGTTGCCGATGATTAAGTATAGTGAGATTACCTGGAAGATAATCCAGTCTCTGTCTTTTTCTGATACTTTATCCAATCAATTCACTTCTATTGTTACATAACTGATCAATCTTTCATTTCCGAGAATATTCTTTTGGGTCCATCATTCATTCTGAAGTTTATCATGTCGTAAAATGAGTAACGATCCGAGAGTCATTACCTGATTAGAAAGGACTAAGAACACGAACCCAGAGGATCAGTATTTGCACTGCAGCAGCTTTTAGGGTATTGGTGGAAGCGGAGGTGGTGGTGGTGGTGATGGTGGATAATTACATGGATGTATTGTTGGTTGTCTCGTATTTCTGGGGCTTGGTCTGTCTCCCTGACACAATGATTGTTATCTAGGATCGTGCCGTGTTGTCCTCCTCTGCCACAAGCGTCGTGCCATGTTGTCCTCCTCAGCCACAAGCATTTCTTTTTTTTAGGAAACTTTTGTGTATCATACTGATAGCAAAGATTCCTTCTTCCATGCGGCAATCAGCGCACGAATATCGGTCACTTTTGCGAAGACGGTTGGATCCAAGACAGCAATACATTGTGGGAATACACAAGACGCACAGCCTCTCATTATACTCACATGCTACGTCTCTCATAAGATCTGCATCGTTATCATCAGTTCAGTTATGAGGTGTTGTTCAGGTGCAGGACCAGTGGTATGATGGATTCACCTCAGTTCTGCTAATTACCACTGGCAGTAAAGTCAAGCGTCATATATGCCTTACATGTTATACTATCTAGCTACTAACTGTATCTCAGGCTTGAGGAATAATATTTAATTTATTCTATCGAATACTTACATGATATTCACGTTCCCATGTTCTTTATTTTCTTACAAGTGCCGCATCCATCCAACGGTATGGTATTCCCGGGCAATCGACACAGGTGTCTTCACAGTTGAGAAATACACGCACGTTGATCTAACAATAATTTCCCTTGAAGAACCGTATTCCAAGGCAGTTAAACCACTTTAACAGCCATGCTGCACTGCACTCGGTAATTGCAAGTGTACTTATAAGACTGCCTTTATAGAGATACCCAGGTCTTGCTCCCTGCAGCTGGCGTTGATTCCAGCTGTCTTATCTCTCTCCTTTTGACAATCTATTAAGGCTTCTGTCGTTCGTATCATCTACATCACTATTGTCTACATATTTTCCCGACTCTTCACTACTATATAAATTTCAGCCCCAGCTACGTGAGAGACACAATGTATATAAGCTGTAGAATATTAATGTTCTCTTTTATCATTCTTCTCTCTTACTTTTGCCTCCCTGTTTTATCCTATAAAAGAATTTGGAGATATACGTTTTCGACTGAAGACTTATTTCTCTCGTTTAGACTGGCGGAGCATTCTATGTTTTCATTTATTCTGAAGATTAGCTCTTTATCCTTCGTCTTTATAAAGTATAAACACCTCCTCCTCTGCGTTCTACAAATACAGCATCGAACTTTTCTTACCCGATGGTAACAGATCCCATAAAATCGGACTTAAGTAATGATGAAAGTGCTACTGTTTCCTAGTAATCCTGAGAGCCATAGGGGACGACGAAGGAGTAAGAGGATCTAATACCTTGACACCTTCTTAGCCTCTTTCTATCCTCAAGAACCTTATAACGTCGATACAAGGAAGACATTACGTGTGGGATGTTACACCAGGTCTATGAAACGTCAGAGCCCCGTTCGCTTGTAGAGATTTATATCGTTGTGTTTTGTCTCGAGACGAAAAAGACGTATATGCCAATATTTTACGAAAGGTTCATAGGGAACAGAGAAGGATACGCTGCAAGTGATGTCGAGAGAGAGAGAGAGAGAGAGAGAGAGAGAGAGAGAGAGAGGGAGGACGATTTATAGAACTGCAAAGTCTTTTGGTGGGGGATGATCAGCAGGAAGCATATAAAAGACGCGGACCAGAAAAAAAGGGGGGAGGAAATGTTGTGGAATGATACACACACACACACACACACACATGTTGTGGCCGGTGATGGTATATTGTGTGGCTGGCAGAGTTCCCAGCTGGGGACCAGACTGATCAATAGCCTCTGAGCACGTCATCACAGCTGACATTGTTTGTTGGCTCTGATCCCTAACGATCGTGGCTTCCGACGCAACGACACAGCGCTCATGCCTTCGCCTGTTGACTCAACCCTCATGACTGCACCAACTTATGGATACGCCGGCACAGATCTCTTGTTGGAATATCTCCCTCATGACTCAGGCTGAGTTAAGGATCGCCACAGCCCTTCACGTTCTGGGCTGGTCATGTATCTACCTCGTCATCCCGGCTAGAATGAATATAATGGATCTCACGCCTGTGTTTTCCAGGTGTCCAACAGCCTCCTTCGCCTCCTCCTCCATCCATGAGACTTGGAGTTCGCGCACCAGCACCAGCATCGCTGGTGCTGGTGCGGTGCTGGTTAGCTAGCTACTGCTGCTGGTGGTGGGGGTTTACATTGGCGCCCCTGTTGTCAATGCATTGGTAAACTATTGGTGTTTAACTGGTAACCGTAGGGAGGTGTTGTCACGCATTGCTGGTGCTGTGTTTGAGGACTTACTGGTGACATGTTAGAAGCTCGTGCCTCTTATCACTCGAACGGTTGCCATTACGTTGAATTATTTGTTGGTACCTCGTTGTCTTGTTGTCTCAGGAGCTGATGGCGCTGATCTGGAGAACCTTGTAGAGTTATATATCAAGGAGTATTGGTCCATGTGTCGGGGAGAGAGCTCGCAATGTGTTAGGAAAATATTGATGCTGACTTATAGAGGAACGGTTAATGCTATCTTAAGATACCTACCAGAATAGAGCCAGAAAATTATTCTTGCCATGAGTGAATAGCAGTTAGGAATATGGTGAGAAGGTCTTGTTCATGTTCCTCCTTCTTTGTTGCTTCTCCAGAGCTTGATGAAGTGTTAGGTGGAGCCTGCGTGTTCTACTATACCCATGAGAGTTTACATGAATTGTCTGAGGAACAAGGGATTTAATGATGACACACTGCATAGCTGGGTTGGTAAGTGATCGCTCCCAGAAGATTATTAAAGATTCTGATGCTGATTATCAAAGGTGATATGAAGGAGGAGGAGGAGGAGGAAGACGCACCAAGTATATTGTCTACGATGACAGTTTGTGAAGGAGGGCCAGGAAGAGAAGAGGATAATCAGTATGATTTTTTAGGTTTGAAAAAGACATTTGATATGAAGTACAAAGGTGATAATGGAAGAAGCTTTATGTGAGAGTAAAAAATGGTGTGGGTAAGAGATCTGGTATGATCGTCTGGTTGAATTGGCTTTGCGCTATAAGACTATAGATGTCTAATGTTGTCATAGACAGGCAATGGTTGAGTGTCACGTTAGCTGGGACGGATTGGAAGCTGCCACAGTCACCACCATTATTGTCTGCTACCGAATCAGAAAAGGAATGGCAACCAGCTTTCATAAGGTGCGTGAGTGGAAGTCGTGCAGGATGACTGTAAGCAGGAGCAAGGTTCCTGCGTTTGAAAGAGATGGGTAGGTAGTCTCGGTGTGTAATAACAGTGTGTGTGTGACTAGGGAGGCTGTATAAACCTTGAAGGGTGCAGGTATTTGATAGTGGCTGTCAATAATGATGGAAATGGAACACCAGAAGATGAAGTAGATTATCATAAGGAATATAATCTGTACTTGTTTTGAGAGTTGCCTTAATAAGCGTACGTTCCACAAGGGAAATATGATGTGGCCCTTGATCGCGCCCCCAGCATATAAGACTTTGCTTACTGGAAGGTATTATGAAGCGAAACGGATAGAAAAGGATAAACAATATAATTAGATATACATTATAGGTTACCGTAAGGACTGAAGATAAAGAAAAGTATATGTTGTGTAGACAAAGAGGTGCCTGGGTCAAAATCTTATCAAATGGCACCCGTCATGGGGTACGTGTGGCAAATGAGAAAGATAGAGCAGCGGAGGCGAATGCTCCTGCTCAAAAGGAGTTCCCAGAGAAAGACCTGGAGGGAGAGAGAGAGAGAGAGAGAGAGAGAGAGAGAGAGAGAGAGAGAGAGAGAGAGAGAGAGAGAGAGAGAGAGAGCCAGGCAGAATTTCGCTGAAGGCGGAAGATGATTCATTTAGGGATGCCGTGCACAATTGTTGATCGTGCGTCGTGGATGATGCCTCTCGTTCTCTATGTCCAGATTGGCGGAGGAGAGAAGAGCCAGTCTTGCCTCACGAGGCAACCCTGTCAGGAGGGTCGGAGGAGAGAGGGGGAACAAGTCGTGCCTCACAACTTAACTTCACGTCGAGGGAAAATGAACACAAGGGTGCGCGTGTGTGTGTGTGTGTGTGTGTGTGTGGGTGGGTGTGTGTGTGTGTGTGTGGGTGTGTGTGTGTGTTTCTTGCTCTCTGTTTCCCCCTCCTCTTCCTCCCTGGTCGTTACGCTCGAGATTTTTCAAAACATTATTAGCCCAGCCGTAATCAGAGGTTCCAATCACCATTCCGATAACCGCACATGTGGCCACTACCCTCCTGACGAAGGACGTCCTCAGTTCCCCTGGTGTTACCAGACACTGTGCAGGATGATGGTGGGTCAATCATCACTCACGTCCACCAGCCTGAGACACACGATCGTCAGCAACGCTACTGGATGAGAAGGATTTTGGGTTAGTGTGTCTATAAGCCTCTTCCTTCTCCAGGCAAGACTCAGGAGACTTAAGGCAAGAGTGTATAGACCAATTTTTACCACGTTTATCTCCATTCCTTAAATATTTCTGAGTGAAAGAGCGTCCAAATGTCTCTCATCTTAACGCACGAAGACTTTCTTTTAACATATTCCTTATATAAACTAAGACCAAAAGGATGCTGTATATACTGAAGTCCCTACGTATGTATGAATGATGAGAAGCATCAGCCTATCACAGTAATACCGTAAATGTATTGATTTCTGAACCATCACCTGCTCTCTCGGGTTGTGGCGACCACAGAGTTCAGAGATGAGCAAGGCGAAATAGTCACACACAAACAACATGTTTGGCCCAACTGATACGGGAGATTTTTTTGCTCGACGGATAAAAAAAAATGATCCAAAGTTATTGATAATAATACTATATTCCTATTCAGTCCATTAATATATATATCATACGTAAATAGTGCATATGAATGCGCATTACCATATAACATACTAACCTCCAACAGCCAGGATCGAACCCGGGTCCCCATGCGTAGCCTGGCAGTAGCGCTCCCACCTCCTTCGCAGGGGTCCCGGGTTCGACCCTGGCTGTTGGAGGTTGGTATGATGTATATACGTACATATATATATATATATATAGATAGATAGATAGAAGCGAATAAAGAACTAGTCTCTATAATCTAGGAGTTTTAGAAACATTACTACACCAGGGGTGTGAGAATTGATTGACGCCTTGACACAGCTTGAGCCCAGTACAAAACCACCAAATCCGTTCCTGTCATTAAAAACTTAAGTAAACACAGAAATAAACTTTCCATTCTCTGGGAAGGCATGAAGTGCAGTGTGGAATGATCGGAGTGTTCAAATGAATTGAGGGATTAAACATAGGGCGTAGCTCTAACACAGAGTCACGTGGGTGTTTCAAAAACTGAGAAATTGGTTGTGAGAAACAGTCTTCAGGCGTACGCTAAAACTGTAGTTTCCTCTCACACTTAAGTTCCTAATGGTTGACAGATTCACAATGTATCGAAAACTCCCTAAAGTTGTCCAAAAACTTTCAGAAGTGATCGTTCAGAACAGAATGGCAATGATAGATCACAACATGTCAGCATCAACATCACAGTTATACCATCTCTCTCTCTCTCTCTCTCTCTCTCTCTCTCTCTCTCTCTCTCTCTCTCTCTCTCTCTCTCTCTCTCTCTCTCTCTCTCTCTCTCTCTCTCTCTCTCTCAGGTTACATATACACTGTCTTTTTCATAATCCTTATATACCTTTTTAGATATATTAGATTCAGTATTAAAGATATCTTAAAACATATTTTGGGTAAGAGTTCTTCATATATTGATACTTGGTCACCAGAAAGATCTGCAGTGTAGTTGATGGCCAAGGATAGGAGGTGTAAGGCTATTGAAGCAAGTCTGGTAACCTAAGCTAGATGGCCCTCAAGGTGGAAATTGGTTACTGCCAGTTTGGTAAAGCAATATGGAAAAGAAAAGAAAATGACCTGAAATCGATAACAAAAAGGAAGATTAATCCGACACCGGAAGAAAAAATTAATCTGACACCGATAAAAAAAATTAATCCGACACCGATGAAAAAAGATTAATCTGACACCGATTAAAAAAAAAGATTAATCTGACACCGATTAAAAAAAGATTAATCTGACACCGATTAAAAAAAAAGATTAATCTGACACCGATTAAAAAAAGATTAATCTGACACCGATAAGGAAATAATTAATCAAACACCGATAATCATGTCAAAATGGGAGATTTCTAAACACAGACGCAAGAGCGGTAGATACAAGGAATCATTACGTCACCTCCGACCTCTCGCTGATGGTGGTAGAACCTGACTCAAACTGTGTTGTTGAGAGGCGACCGACCAGGCAGGAGGAGGTACCTGTGGGAGGGAACCCAGCCCTGCAGGACGCTGGAGCGAAACCCTGGCTGGATCCTGCTAAAAGAATGAACGAGCCAACGTATCCCACAGGAGGTTGCTGGACGCCTCCAGGGGTCATTGCTGGAGGGGATAGAAGGTCTCGGCAAGGCCAGCAGATGGCCACAGCCTGGAACTGTTGGTTGGAAAAAGTATAAGGAAAGCCTAGCATCACTTCTGTTACGGTATTGAAAAATTCTCTTCACAGATGAAGTGCCTGTATGTATATATATATATATTTTTTCTTTCATACTATTCGCTATTGCCTGCGTTACCGAGGTAGCGTTAAGAACAGAGGACTGAGTCCTTTGAGGGAAATCTTCACATGGCCCCCTTCTCTGTTCCTTCTTTTAGAATATTCGAAACGAGAGGGGAGGATTTCCAGCCCCCAGCTCCCTCTCCTTTTAGTCGTCTTCTACGACACGCAGGGAATACGTGGGAAGTATTCTTTCTCCCCTATCCCCAGGGATAATACACACACAACACTATATATATATATATATATATATATATATATATATATATATATATATATATATATATATATATATATATATATATATTTATATATATATATATATATATATATATATTTATATATATATATATATCATTGGGTGAAAAAAGGGAGAGATAGGTATTAAGTTAAGAGAGGGAAATCTGGATGTTTTGGCTCTGTGTGACACTATGGTTGGGGGAGAGAATAAGAGCCACAGAGGGAGTGACGCTTCCTGTTCATGATGCTATCTCAATTATCATTCAATTCTATCACGAAAAACGACATGATGCTCAACATGTTTTGTTTTTCCAATTTGGGTTATTGTATTACTCCATTTTCTTTGAGTATAAGCTGGTAGATATCAACATTGGAATAGCCAGAGATTAAACCCTTTCCAATTTCCCTTTTCATATCCATTTTCCACAGATAATAGTCTTTTGTTTTCGTTATTTGGGAATTTCCTTCTTTTGGTCTCCGAGACTTACTGAGAACACTACATATCTTATGTAAGATAATGTATAATGGTACGAAAATGTTCGTGCCATCCACACAAGCGGATGAGTAGACCAGTGAATGTTGGAGGTTGAACACCAGAACAGCAATGTCATGGGTATTGATAATATGGTTCTTGATATATCAAATGTAATGCTAAAATTCTGTTGCCTGAATGTATAGAAACATTAAGGAGAAAAGTTCAAGAGATATTTTTGTATCATTGTAACACTTTTTCACATGATGCTTTCAGTGAGCTAAATTTTCCTAAGACTTGTATACATACAATTTACCACATCAGATACTCGACAGCAATTCTCAGTACGGTTCGTTATATACCTTCCTTATACACGTAACGCACACGTCATCAAGATGTTTTCGAGGTACAGCAAAAACTGACGAAGATTAACAATTCTATTCAAAAAAAAAAAAAAAAGAGATATGAAGTTGCTGAAATTCTCGTACAAAAATCATAGAAATTTGACGGTCATCTTCGGATGTTTCTTATCTCCTCGTATCGTTCCATAGCTTTACGATATTCATGAAATGTCCAGCTGCAAGGGATGGAAGTAATAACCTTTAACACATCACTTATTCTGTCCCAGTTACCAGTGTGTGGACCGTCAGAGGAAATGCTGTAGCATCAGCCACGCCGAAATGATTTCAGGCAGTCTGTCTTGATCTTTCTGCTGTGTCCTTCTTATTCGTTCTCAACCAAGAAATATCAAGTTAAACTCTCCCTAACAATAGTGCTTCGCTTACTGCTTCCAGACGCATTTTCGTCACTGCCAAAACCTGTTCCATGTTTGAAATCTCTGATTGAAATGGCAGGATTTCTACATTCGTAATCACCTCTTACGTGTAATACGTCATTGTTAGATTATTTACCCATTTGTTAGCTCCATAATCACGGACTGTTTGACAGTACTACATCCCCGTACAAATGGCAGAGGCCATCGCTTCACTACATTGCATGAGTTCCTTGTTGATGCTGGCTATTTTGCGAATGCGGATCGATGATCTTTCATTCTGCCTGGGAGGAGCTAGTGAGACCTGCCATAATCTTGCAGGATTCAATCAGACTCTGTTACCTCACTGGAAGTGTCAGCGTCAGGCCGGGGGCGGCGCTATGATGGGCAGACGCTGTGAGTGCGCTGCGCTGGGCGAGAGAGTTTTCCATCCGACGGAGGAACGGCGCATGTACAGGGGCTAGGCGTATGTAGAGTCTCACCTCTCACTCGATCTCTCGAGGAAATCGGAGATCAGACCATGCCTGGCCATGCTCCCACCTCTTAGCTGTCCAGTACCGGTGTCTTGACCATGCCCTCCACTTCCTGGCCAGACCTCTACCGGTGGCACTGGCCAACTGAGTGGCCACATCCCACGCCTCTGGTCCAGCGACATTTACTCAGTGGTCATGTCTGGCGGCGACAAGGCCTTTGGCTCGTTGAGCATCATGCACTAGCACGATGACAACATCACCATTTCGACTCTAAGTAGCGCAGTCACCGCGACACCAGCTGGATGCCGCCAGCACCATGACAGAGCACTGCACTTATGGTTACACATAGACCACTCGAAAGAGCTATGTACATATCATTAGACCTTTGCTGTAACTTGCCCTAACGTCTACTGGACGAACCTAAGCTGCTGCGCCGGGCCCCCCATGCCTCTCACAGTATGTGTGATGGTAATGGCACCACCGCAGATTGCCCCAGGACAACATTCCTGCCATCCTCCAAGGCTTCTCCTTCCGTCGACAGGATATGTTGGGGCGTCGAGGAGGGCTGACAGGTCGTGAGAGGATGAGTGAGAGCTGAGGCGGTGGGGCTTGGGTGTGAGAGAGAGAGAGAGAGAGAAAGAGAGAGAGAGAGAGAGAGAGAGAGAGAGAGAGAGAGAGAGAGAGAGAGAGAGAGAGAGAGAGAGAGAGAGAGAGAGAGCAAGATATTGAGGTACTTGTACTGAAAAAAAAAAGGTTAAAGAAAAAGATTAGCTTCGACTCAAAAATGAAGGAGGTAACAAGAGATCTAAGTCTCAAACTCCCACATCTCAGTCGTGTTAATCCCACCAAGAGTATATCAGGAAAATCAAAAAACCATAACAGTGTAACTGACCTTCACTGCCGTTTCATCTTGCAAGCCCAGCCATTAAATAGATCATAAACTATTAGTGCAACCATTAGTGTAATGACCACAGACGCTACACTAATTTCTCAGAGTCTGGAGTTAAAGCTGATCTTGTTATTACACTGTGGATACCACACCAGACCAGATATTCAGGAATTCAGATTAAAGACAACACTTGCCTTGGATGGCACCTGGGGAGGTCCAAGGTCTGCAGCAGCCACCTGCCACATGATGCTGTTTGCATTGAGTAAGATATATTCCTCGAGTGCAAGCTGGAATACGAGCGTGGAAACAAGCAGTGTTGTATCATCTAAGCCTGATGGTTTATCATTTATTTGATGTTTATCATTGTACGACTTGTGTCATCTGCCCAACTATTATGTATCCACCAATCTGTAATTTTTGACCCCTCATTCCCACAGCCATGGGATGGATCGAGCACATACAGCCAGGCACCTTCTGCAGGAATTAATCTTGCAGAGGAGCTGAGGTCCCCAGGCCACAGTGTAGGTCGTCTAGGAGCAAGGGGCTCCCCGCCTCCCTGGGGAAGACTTCCTACCCTGCTGCCCTCCGATGCATTTAGTTCTTATTCTATATTCTTCAGTTCGGGATGACCTCGACACCTCACACTCACCCCAGTCTTTAAGTTGTCGATTTATATGCTTCCCTTTTTGCCCACGATTATCAGTATGTGTGTGTGTGTGTGTGTGTGTGTGTGTGTGTGTGTGTGTGTGTGTGTGTGTGTGTGTGTGTATGTGTGTGTGTGCCTGCGACTTCGTTTTCTATCTCAAGTTAACCGATGGGAAAGAAAAGAAAGAAAATGGAAAGATACACGAAATTCATACACCTTCTGGCGGTAGAAATGTATGCTATTACTTGGTAAAAGCAGGAGGAAGGGAACGCGAATTGAGGGAACCAATAAAGCTCTCGAGATTTCATGGCTTTTCCTTTGCACTTTCATGTATTTCAGGTTGGGTGAGAGTAACGATGGCACAACGAATATCGATGGCGGGTAATACCACTTACCAACCACCCCCTTTTTGCCAATGCCCGGAGATTATTCCATTACCTTGGGCAATGGCGGCAACCATAACTTACGAATGAGGGAGTGTCAAATTCCTTTTTTTTTTCCCCCACTCCCTCGGGCAAATGGAACTCAATATTGTTTCGATAAAGTTATGTGTTACGAGGGCCAGCAACGAGCTGCTTCACCGTGAGCTGTTTCATTCTCTGGCGTGTGTGTTTGTCTAAAGAAACAAAAGAAAAAACTTAGCCTTTATTGCAAAGTATTCCAGAATAGAATGGACTAATGTGTGGTATATCCCGTGATAATATCTGCAGTCTAAGATAGACTTTTAGGCTCCGTTTCAATACCAGTTTGTAGAAGAATTATCCCAGAACATCTTAGTTCTTTTCTCAAAGAAATCCAGGAGCATTTTACCTCCTACCTCACAGGAATCCTAAAGCATCTTAATTCGTATCTCAGAAACAATCCTAGAGCATCTTACTCGTACCTCAATCATCCAGCGACACTGTGAGAATAGACCGTTTTCTTTAACCCATTTCCTCAATCCGGTCTTATGGAGAACTCTTATGGGATCAAAAATGACGTGTCCTGCCACACGGTGGGCTTGGAACCTCCTTGTCCTCCTCCTCTTTCCCTCCTGATCCTCTTCAGCCCTTTATTGCAGAGGATTCACCTATGTTGTTCTGTCTTGTGTCCTGTCCTCCCGGAGAGCTCTCAGTGCGCCGGCAGCGTTTGAGGCACGTCTGTTTAGTAGCATCAAAGACCCCGGAGGGAGGCAGTCAAAGGAGCGGTGTGCATTTGAAGGGAACGCTCTCAGAGCAAAATGCTCCCCGGCTTGAGACACTCGTTGTGATTTCAGGTGGAAAAATGAGGAAAAGAACTTGAATCTTTTTTGAATGAAGTGAAAGAAAAAGAATAACCGTATAGAACTTCCTTCCCGGAACTCACAAATAGTAATTGCACACGGGGACTTACACACACACACACACACACACACACACACACACACACACACACACACACAGACGCTGACGAAGACATATTCATGATCAGGTCGCTCTCGGCTGACGTCAAAGATCAACAGAGAGCCATACACTCAGATTAATGTCTCAAGGGGTCAAATGTCTCCCTCTCGCCTTGGAGAGAAAAACAGTACATAGATAGATAGCTATACTTATAGATAAACATGATAGAAAGGTAGATAGATGAATGGATATTATTCTTGGCCTTTTGATGATAATTGGGAGCATTATGGTCCACTACATGCGGATCTGATTGCAACAAAAAACCGTATTTCTGATCCCTAACTTTGACTCTTTTTTCCCACACTCACCTGCAGCAATAAAGGGTTCTGAGTTCCTGTGTCTCCTGTCCATCTGCTGCCTACGTATCTACTCTCAGTGGTATGGAAACTTCTTATCTAAAATCTTATGTAGTAACTTTAACAACTTTTATTTCAAACATATAGACACATGACACCTTCCCAAACGTAAAGATCTGTTACTACAAGTGATATAAGTAATATTGAGAAACAAGTAAAGACCTGTAACTATGTTACTACAGGTGATTAGGGAAACAAGTAAAGACCTGTTACTACAAGTGATATAAAGGAACGAGTAAAGATCTGTCACTACAAGTGATATAAGGGAACAAGTAAAGATCTGTTACTACAAGTGATATAAGGGAACAAGTAAAGATCTGTCACTACAAGTGATATAAGGGATCAAGTAAAGACCTATTACTACAAGTGATACAGGTTACGATAAGAGATATCATCCACCTCCCATTCTTTGCCTCTGAAGTTCCTTCACCCACAACCAAACCATGACCTCCCTCCACACTCCCACTAAACTTTCGCAGGCGAGGCGTTTGGATAAATATTCTAAACACATGCGAATATTCATCGCCAGTTACGCTTGCTCCATCTTACTCCATCTTCGGCTTCTTCGCTCTCGCGTTATCTTTACTTGATAGCAAAGGAGGAACCACGTCTAGTCTGTTCTACACATTTCTTGCCGTTCCTCTTCATTCACAAATTCTGTGCCTGCTCCCGGCGTTGTGTCCTCTCTCCTCTCCTTTTCATGACTCCTGCCTTGTGTCTGGGTCTTCAAGAGGCGTTCATTACAGTCGACTCGCCAGCAAGGGCCTGGCCAGCAGTTAATTACACAACTCAGACTCGTCCCTCCTCCGGCAGCAGCTGTGTGAAGTCTTGGCTCGAAAGGCAAGATATGAAGAAGGGGCGATGGCTTTGGTGCCTGGGAAAGGCTGAGGCGCTTACGAGCGAATACCCGAAGTTATTTGGGGTGTTGTGCAACGCCAGCGCATTGAAACTCCGTCCCGTCCCGTGTCTCTCTCTCTCTCTCTCTCTCTCTCTCTCTCTCTCTCTCTCTCTCTCTCTCTCTCTCTCTCTCTCTCTCTCTCTCTCTCTCTCTCTCTCTCTCTCTTTGCAACTTACCGAATGGATCACTGTTAAAATCTATTCACTAAGGAATGACTTTACACAAACCGTTGCTCCTACAACATTCAAGCAACTGGACCACCTATAATTCGCAAGATATCTCATCTGTGACTCCTCATTTACATCCCACAACTATCTAAGTTTAAGATAAGAGGAGGAGGAGGAGGGCTAAGATAAGATACAACCACGAACGTGAGGAGAAGAGCTAAGATACTACCACTGACGTGAGGAGGAGGGCTAAGATGAAATACAAGGGCTAAGATAAGATACAACCACGGACGTGAGGAGGAGGGCTAAGATAAGACACAACCACGGACGGACGGGAGGAGAAGAGCTAAGATACTACCACGGACGCAAGGAAGATGACTAAGATATCACCACGAGCGTGAGGAATGGGGCTAAGACAAGATACTACCACGGAGACGAGGAAGAGGACAAGAAAAGATACTACAACGGATGTAAAGAGGTGGTTAGGGCTGGTTCACTGGCATGGACGTGCAGCTTCAGTCTGGACTGCATTAAGAGGGAGTCAAGAGGCTGAGAAGAGTTCTCCATGTGTATGATGCTGAAGCCATTGCTTTCTATGATTATCTCTTCTTATGCTACGACCTAGCCCTTAGGGGTAGATGAACAGTTGAATTGACTGTGGACCCACAACCACAGCCAGGATTCGAACCTATGCGCTCGATCTTGGGCGGGGGCCGTTAATGCGTCACAGTCAGAAACGCTAACCGCTACACCACGGGAGTCCATTACCTAGAAGAAGAAAAAGAAGAAAAGAAGAAGACTGAAAATGGAAAGATAAAACGTGCTTCATAAAGTGACTTTGGCAGTTTGGCAGACTTAGGGATCTCTGAGGTTCTATGGAAGACTCACAGTCAAAACCCTTTGTGATGAGGTGATGTTAACCTACTGCTAAAGAGAATAAGGGATTTGATATCCCTTTGGGAATGATAGCTGAAATTAAAGCAGTTTCTCATGAAATGTGTCAGTGGATTAGTTCTCTTGGTGTTCATTTCTCTGAGGTAAAAAGTTAGAGTGAGAGCTTGAGCTTGTATTGTGTCTGACCATGATAAAAAGGTCTTGAAAATATAAATGATAGGATGATTAAGGACAAGGATAAAGCCTGGAGACCTTCAGCATCAATAGCAAGAGAAATATCTAATAAGAAAAGCCACTGCATTTGAATGAGGAAAACTTGATTAACCGGGCGAATAGGCAGGAGGGGGATAAATAAAGTAAGAACGACGAGAAAATCGTACTTGGAGACTTGAGCAGAGGGATCTGTGAGAACCAGTCGGACTTGAGAAGAATCTTCAGAATTCCCAAGAGCAACATCTGTAGGTAGGGACGAAAAAGGATCCGCATTCGAATCTCCATGTGAAGCCTCTTCCTTGTGTCTGGATTATGTACTACAATGGGGTTGACGGAGTTGTTTTTCAATGGTAGGTTCCATGGCTTCAGAGATGACGTAGTCTGAGGCCATTAGGTGAATGGACAATGGTACATTCCATGACTTCAGAGATGACGTGGTCTATGGACAGAAGGATAAGGTAGAACGTCCACTCAATGGGTTAACTGTACGTCTGCAAGTTTTCCTAGAGATGTGGAGGGAGTTGTTGCAGCAAACAGATTACGAAGGATTGGAGGCAATTTTGGGACGCGCTTTGTGGAAAAAAAGAAATGGGGGTAAGGCAAGGACCACCTCCTGAGCCAAGAGATTTGTTCGGATTTGTATGTTGTGGACTAGACAACAGACAGAAACCATTTTAATACTGGGCAAGATCGGAGTGAGGGGCGTGGACTGAAGACTTCGGAAACAAGTAGATACATTCTCTTGAAATATGGTCATAATGATGAAGTCAGATTTCAGTTGAAGTCTGATGATAGTGCTGATAAAGTCAAGGTCATAAGATTGTTTTTTGTTTTTGTTTTTTTTCGTTTTCTACCTAAGTTTAAGAAAGGGTTTTAGGTAGTCTTAGTGACGTCCTTAAAGTGGTGTAACGGATGACGTGTGTGTGTGTGTGTGTGTGTGTGTGTGTGTGTGTGTGTGTCTAGGTCCGGATCCCATTATAGGTGGTTGTGTTTACCTTGTATAAGGCTCATGGCCCACGAACATAAAAGACTTACCTCTGGGGAGAAGCCCCATTCTGTATAAACTAGGATAACACTTTCTTCCTGGCTTCCGGGAACGATAAAGTCAGTTATGGATGACCAAATTCTCCGCAGGTTTTAGGAAGATTTCCCAGAGTCCAAACTGATCATTGAGGTGGCAATGGGTGCGATAGTGTCCTGCCTGAGGATTTATAAAAGCAAAATCATATCCTAAAGACAAAGCAGAGATCCAATATCGTAGGAAAGAAAAGAAGGAAGAGGTGTATATGTGTGTGTGTATATATACACATGTGAATATATGTAGATCAGGGAATACTTCAAGGATATCCTGAATATTCCTCAGTTTCCAAGTGAGTCTGGAATTTGGACAAACTCCTAGACAAGCTGAATGCGGTCATTGATAGTAAATAATCTCTGCTTTTTATCCCCGCGAGGTGAGTCTGTTAATGGTGTGTAGTCCAGCAAGGAATACCACGGTCATAGAAGATTTCTGCAGTGAGAATTGTGAGCGCTCTGTCTTCACTTATGACGGAGATCAAATTAGAAAGCGTAGAATTAGCGTGATCAAGGAAGCAGGCAAGACGGCTAATGAACATGGGATTTGGACCAGAGTAGAACCCTCATTTGGTTATGCGAAGGTGGGCCGGCAGAAGCAGGGGGAGATATTCAAATGCACGCTGCACCAGATACCTCCTCCATAAGGTTTAAATGCGGTGATGAAAGTAATATTTGGGTTTAAGGAGAGATATGATCACGACTTGGGTAGACTTGGTCTTCAATTAGGAACGTAAAGATGATGTTGCATTCATTACGAACGAATATGAATCTGATGAATGTCGGTGTTTACATCCGCAGTGTTGCAAAATCTGCAAAAATCAGGTTGGAGGAATCAGCAGTATTTCAAGAGAAAGGCAGAGGAGTATTTGAAGCTGTGGTATTTCTTCTTTTGATATTACCCAGAGGTATCGTGTCTCAGCGACTTGAAGATAAAGAATTACGTTTCCATTTAGGGCCCCATGGCACCAACTATATTTTTTGGAGGATTATGGTGGATACTGCCTCGGGTTCCAGGATGATCTCGAGGGATCAATGCCATGATCCTCACCATTCCTGGGCTGGAATTACCAGAGGCCCTGCGATTACGTACCTGCCCTGTGGTCGGCCTTCCAGATCACCAGCGAGGTGTTCCTCCCTGTACAACGAGGAAGGTCTTCCTGCTGGAGCTTGCACCACCAGCCACGCCTCACTCCCAGAGCCACCACACTACGGCAGGAGGGCCTAGGTACTCTGTCCGGTGAGTGAGGCAAGCAAAATGTGCGTAAAGAAGAGAGGATTGGATGTGTAAGGATGAATATATCCAGTCGACCGGTGGGTAACTGACGAAGACTCGGTTACTGTGCTTGTGAGAGAGAGAGAGAGAGAGAGAGAGAGAGAGAGAGAGAGAGAGAGAGAGAGAGAGAGAGAGAGAGAGAGTAGCTAACTGCTCGGGTAGCAGAAGGCTCAAGACACGGAGCTCCTCCCACTTGCTGATGTAAAGATTCCACCCCGACGGTCCTTCGACCAGTGATGGTCGCCCTTCGATCTGCTGGTGAGGAGTGTGGAGGGATCATAAAGACTAATGAGATGATGTCTGGCGCCCTGCCCCCAGCGAGGGACTCAGCTGAGTGTCGGAATACTAACGGGAAGTGATGAGGTGTTGGACAAAGGGTTTTGCATGTAGATGTATAAGAACCCGTGGGACGGCGAGCGTCCAGAGGCCTCCGAGCGAACGTAGCAGCTCCTCTCTTACGTAAAGGATCGTAGGACAAGAGAAGCCCCTGAAGAAAGGAGGAATAAGCTCGATGGGTTTTGTGCGATGCACGTTGCATTACTGACAGAAGATTGTGAAGTGAAAAGAAAGAACGTCCAAAGTTAAAGTTGCTTCTCGTGTTGCCTGTTACCACCATCTTTACTGTTGTTCATGTTGTAGTTCCTTCTTTTGCCGTTGTTCCTGTTGCTGCTTATATTCCTGTTGTAACTGTTTCCTTTTCTGCTCTATTTAGGGTTTCTGAATCTGCTGTTTTCTCTCGTTATTTTTTTCTTCTCTGCTCCTGTTCCTGTTTTGGTTAGTTTGTTTTGTGTCTCCGTTGCCGTTGCATCTGCTCCATCTTGTGTTCTCTGACTCAAAACTTCCCTTACATACCCAGCGTCAACGATGCTACCCAACGACACTACATTCCTCATGTTGCGACCACCATCCACCTCACCCACACCGCACATATCCCTCTTGAGAGCCTTCTACACCAGACAGGCCATCTCATCCCCACCAACACCCACAACACCCAAGGCGACCACACGACCCTATCTCACTTACACCTAGGCTGCCCACACCATGAATGCCACCCACTCCTCTCTCTCTCTACAGCTATACCGCCCACTCCACTCAACAACCCTCTCTCACCTGCAATGCCCACTCCACTCAACTACACCCTCTCACCTGCACTGCCCACTCCATCCACTCTAGACGTACCACAAAAAAAAGGATTGCCTTCTCCCCATCAAACCACCCAAGTCTCTGGGGGGAATTCCTCACAACCCGATCACAAAGGTAACCATAGTGAACTGCCAAAGGTCCTTCCGAAATATGGACGTCTGACGGTACGATCGTATGGGAAATAACATCAATAATGGAAACATGAATTCTGATCTGGGTTCTCGTCGAGCTGTTTGCTTACCGTCTTCGTACTGAGTGTACACACACTATCGCAGTGCTGATGGTGTGTCGTGTTAATGATCATTTCACTTTATTTCGATCTTCTCTCTTTATCCTCCCGTTCATACACGCCCTGAGCGCTGAAATCTTATATTACTTTGTTCTCACTCCATTAGTGTCATTGTTCCCCCTCTTGTGTTCCATTGACACCTCCAGCGCCTTCCCATTGTATACAGAAGAGACATAATGAAACCTGCATTTTGTACGGCGTGAATGTATAGTATAGGAGGGGAACCTACAGAGAAGCGTTAAGACCGGGGTTAGGAGGTGTTGAAAAATGTCTGCTGCACCAAAGGTTCTTTGTTCACCAGACTGTGTGTGTGTGTGTGTGTGAGTGTGAGCGTGTGCCACGGGGTGATGAGGTTGTGGAGAGTCTGGTGTATGAATGTGTTCTGCGCGTGGAGGGTGCGAGGCATTGAGGGTTCGACGTGCACTGATGCATGATGGTCTGTTGCCATAGGAGGTGAGGAGTGGGCGAGTGCTCTCTGGTAGGTACAGAGTGAGGGGGGGACATGGACAGTGCAGGTCTGATACTCAGTAGACGTAAAGGGAATAGTGATGGATATGATGGCGGTGGTAGGGAGATGACTTTAGTTGTGATGATGAGGAGATGATGGGGAAGTGATGGTGGTGGTACTAATGGTGACTGGGAAATCATAGTGGTGATAATGATGGTAGTATTGATAGTGATGGTGGTGGTGAGGTGATAATGGTAGTCGTGTTGGTGATTTCAGCGAGAGAGGGAGGCATGTGTTGTTGTGGCTCATCATCCTTCCACTATGGGTCTCTTGGGTAAGGTCATTGGCGACAGTAATCTTGATAATGTATTATGGCCCTCACGCACCTCCGCTCCGCCTACCTGACACATGATTATGTTAAGAGCCCAGCCACACGCACTGAGAGCAGGCGGGGCCGCATTTACTGCCGCTGGGTGGGCTTCAGGTTCTGCTGGTTCGTGGGCCATAGGTACTGCTGGTGCGTAGGGCATAGGCACTGCTGGCGTCTGGGCCGCTAGTACTGCTCCTGGACGGGGCGCAGTCCCCTTCCTTGTGCCAGGTAAACTGTCCGCATCGCCTTCGGTAATGGCTGCCCCTGGAATCCGGTCACGGTGCCTTGGAGGTAAAACTTCCACGTATTTCCGTTGAGGTCGTCTACAGTAGCGTCAGGCAGTTCCTCCTCAACCACGTCCCTCGTGTACGGTACTGGTCTCAGCGGACAGTTTGTACTCCTCCCTCTGTAGGAAAGACTGCCTCCTCAACCCGTGGCTTCGTCTGTAATGACAGTCGCTTCGGCAGCCCCTAGCACCACTGAGGAATGTTGTCATTAGTCACAGCGTTCCCAAGGGAAACAAAAAACCAGAAATTCCCCCCATTAATTTAACATTCGGGGATTTACGGTAGCAAGTTAATTAAACGATGTTAGGGGAAAAAAAAAAAGGCCGAGCAGTATTTGCATGTGTGGTAGATTGATCACAACGCCTCGGCACGGTAAATTAAAGCATTACCTCCGTGTTGTGGTGTTGCAGGACCAGCTCTGTACATACCACAGGCAGGGACTGGTAGAGGCCGGAGCTAACAGAGAGCAATAGACCCGTGCTGGTAGAGACTCTAACAGAAGGAAACAGGCAGGGACTGGTAGAAAATGGAGCTAACAGAGAGCAACAGACCGGCGCTGGTAGAGACTCTAACAGAGGGAAACAGGCAGGGACTGGTAGAGACTGGAGCTAACACAAAGCAATAGACAGTGACTGTCCGATACTCTAACAGAGGGAAACAGGCAGGGACTGGTAGAGACTGGAGCTAACACAAAGCAATAGACAGTGACTGGTCGAGACTCTTAACAGAGGGAAACAGGCAGGGACTGGTAGGAAATGGAGTAGGTAAGAACTGGTTGTGGCTGGAACTGTGAGAGACCAGAAGAGGGATCGAAAAACTAATAAAACGAACCTGATGTACGTATTGACTGCTGGAGAGCTGTGGTGGTGGCACGAGACAAGACTTCAATACTCTCAGCTGTTATAGTGAAATGGATGATGCTGATGGCTATCCCATGCTGTTCACACAGTGTTTATGCAAATGGAGGGACAGAATGCATATCTAGTCCCTCTTTATCGAGACGTTCCACCCTCAGGACAGAGGTACCCCGCGGAGAAGGCTGATATAAAAGACTATTGGCTGGTGAACCTTCTTCTCTGGATACACACACACACAAAAAGGTCATCTACATGCAGCCAGAGGCGAATATTGGGGTGTCACTCAGGTGTTAGGTTATCGATAAACAGTCTCGAGGGCCAGATGTGTGTGTGGAGTGTGGCAACCATCACTGGCAGCAGCAACAAAGGGAGGATTAACATTCGTCGGTGTGGAGAGAGAGAGAGAGAGAGAGAGAGAGAGAGAGAGAGAGAGAGAGAGAGAGAGAGATTACAGGCCGGGTGAGAGTGAGAATTGGCCCCATCGCATGGGAGAGGAGGAGGTGGTTGGGGTGTGGGGATGTACCTGTCTCGGTATGTTACGTGGTGCAACATGACGACTGTCCATCAGCGCTTGTGTCGATGTGAAGGATCATTGGCCACGAGCGCGGTGGGATGTGGCCCTTTGGCTTGACCAGTACTGTGGTGGCGATGGGTCAGTGTTGACGACAGATGATCCCCCCCCTCGGCTTGGAATGGTGAGGATCGATCATTGTCAAAAAAGTGTTAGAATGAAAAGAATCTAATATTATTCTCCTTCATCATCATCATTGTTTCATTATCGATTACCATAGAGCAACGTCGGGTCTTCCCGAACGGTTAATTTCTTCAGGTATGATGATGTGGTGGTGAGCTGAGGGTGCTCAGAAGAACGATGTTTTTGAACGATCAATACTCATTGGCGTGTCTTGGAGGGAAACGACAGTTGTTTAGCATCGTATTGTACAGGGATTGAATGCTCTCTGGCACCGCAATAGGAGGGTCGAGCACCGCGGTAGGAGGATATGGACCGTGGTCAGGGATTGAATGCTCTCTGGCACCGCAATAGGAGGGTCGAGCACCGCGGAAGGAGGATATGGACCGTGGTAGGAGGATCTAGCACCATGGTACGAGGATTATGATTGCCTCCTACGGTGTGTATGGTGCGGCGGTGAAAGGTCTTTGTTCCGGAGTGTGGTAGGGTGGTGATCGGTCCTCTCCTTCATCCCGAGCCAACGGACAAAGAGCACTGGCGAGACCAGATTTTGGAAGGTGAGGAAAACAGCCTAAGAGGATTTGAGTAAGTGGAAAACTTGCAGTATACGAAAAAGATTTGTTCGTATATGTTGGAAAAAGATTTCAGTACATGTGTATATTCATACTTGATCGCCGTTCCCTGCGTTAGCGAGGTAGCGTCAGGAACAGATTAAAAAGAGGCCACATTCGCTCACATCCATTCTCTAGCTGTCATGTGCAATGCACTGAAACCACAGCTCTCTATCCACAACCAGGCCCCACAGACATTTTCATGGTTTCCCCCGACCGATTAACATTCCCTGATTCAGTCCATTGACAGCACGTCGACCCCTGTATACCATATAGCTCTAATTCACTCTATTCCATGCATGCCTCTCACCCTCCTGCATGTTCAGGCCCCAACCGCTCATAATCTTTGGAAAAAGATATGTACTTTGTATAGCTCATGTAACAGGGTGGTAAGACTAGTCTGGTAGTTTCGTTGTAACGACAGAGAAAGACCAGCAGAACTGGTCACATGAAAGACCACATTCACTTCACATGGTGTGTTGGTCAGGTACAATTCTGCAGCAGTGAGCCATGCTCTGAGGGAAAGCAACGCGCAGCGTTCACCGCACGGGGAAAGAGAGAGAGAGAGAGAGAGAGAGAGAGAGAGAGAGAGAGAGAGAGAGAGAGAGAGAGAGAGAGGGAAGTGGGAGGGAGAAGATAATCAGCGAGCCAGCACATGGAACCAATAGGTTGTCATTAGGAGGAGACGCGATAAAGGAATATTGATGGAGCACCACGCAGGGAGGGAGGGAGGGAGGCTGGCTGACCAGTTATTATCACCGACATTACTGGCGTCAGGCAGGAGGAGGAGGAGAGGGAACAAAGATAAAAGAAAATGTGTTCAAAGAAAAAAGTCGTGGGAAGCTATTGTTAACAAACGAAGTTAACAGAAAGAAAGGAGAAAAGAATAACGTAATATTGTGAAATGTTATTAAACTGTCGGTTCTTCGGTATATTACGTCTCAGATGCTTACATAAGATGACAGTGAAAGAAACATGACGTGTTTGACCATACATCCGTCCGTCTGTGTGTATGACCACACGTCCGTCCGTCTGTGTGTATGACCACACGTTCGTTCGTCTGTGTGTATGACTACAAGTCCGCCCGTCCGTCTGTGTGCATGACCACACGTCCGCCCGTCTGTGTTCGTCTGCGTGTCTTGGCTTGACGTCCATTAGTTTGTGAATCTGGCCACATGTACGTCCATCCGTGTGTGTCTGTCTGTCTGGCCGTACGTCCATATGTGTGTCTGTCTGTCTGTCCGCACGTCCATCCGTGTGTGTGTGTGTGTGTGTGTGTGTGTGTGTGTCCGCACGTCTATCCGACTGTGTGTCTGGCCTGGCCACATACCCGCCCATCGCACCGTTGTTATTCAAAGATCGCAGCCGTCGTGCTTGAAGATCGCGACGTCTTGTTCCAGGAACCGATGGATGAAGATTTCGCCACACATCGAGACATGACGGAGCTTACGAGATTACCCTATATAAAACTCTACGACGTAATGTGGTGATTCAGTAATGAGATTTTCCAAGAAAAGCTCAGGATTTCGCATATATATATATATATGTATATATATATATATATATATATATATATATATATATATATATATATATATATATATATATATATATATATATATATTATCCCTGGGGATAGGGGAGAAAGAATACTTCCCACGTATTCCCTGCGTGTCGTAGAAGGCGACTAAAAGGGAAGGGAGCGGGGGGCTGGAAATCCTCCCCTCTCGTTTTTTTTTAATTTTCCAAAAGAAGGAACAGAGAAGGGGGCCAGGTGAGGATATTCCCTCAAAGGTCCAGTCCTCTGTTCTTAACGCTACCTCGCTATCGCGGGAAATGGCGAATAGTATGAAAAAAAAAAAAAATATATATATATATATATATATATATATATATATATATATATATATATATATATGTATATATATATATATATATATATATATATATATATATATATATATATATATATATATATATATATATATATTGGAAAGGATCACAATTTTGCGCGTGATCAAGATATTCCTATGAGTCCACGGGGAAAATGAAACACGAAAAGTTCACAAGTGCACTTTCGTGTAATAATCACATCATCAGGGGAGACACAAGAGAGAAATATAGCAGTCAGTTGATATACATCGAAGAGACGAAGCTAGGACGCCATTTGGTAAACATGTGATTGTCCAAAACATACAACGAGCGTTCATAAACTTGTCATTTTACAAATCTTATCAACAATAAAGTTATCTAATTTGTATAGACCATCACTAATATTAAGATTATAATTCTTTATGTATTTGATAATAGAAGATTCAATGATATTTCTCTTGGTAATAGAGTTAGAGTTAATAACTGAGATGGCGTTACTCCAGTCAATACCATGATCATAGTTTTGAACATGATTAAACAAGGCATTTTATTCTTGTCCCGTTCTTATACTATATTTATGTTGCTTAAGTCTAACAGAAAGATCCTTACCAGTCTGACCAACATAAAATTTATCACAGTTTCCACAAGGCACTTTATAGATGCATCCAAGAGAATTTCCCGATGAATTCCTGATTATGATATTCTTTATAGTATTATTGTTGCTAAAGGCAACATTTACATTAAATACACAAAGAATCATAATCTTAATCTCTCTCTCTCTCTCTCTCTCTCTCTCTCTCTCTCTCTCTCTCTCTCTCTCTCTCTCTCTCTCTCTCTCTCTCTCTCTCTCTCTCTCTCTCTCTCTCTCACACACACATGCACATAGACAATGCAACTCACCCCTAATCAGCCTTGGGAGCCGCTTATTGGAGACGAAACCCACTGGCAGATCTCATGACATTATATCTTAATTCAATGAACCTTGAAGACACACACACACGCACACACGCATCCATTCGTATATTCGTAACCTAAATCACACGGGATATGTCCGTGTATTCGCAATTTGAATCACGTGAGACATAACATCACCCTTTCCTATACGGTTAATCTCACACAAGTAATTAGCATGTGGGAAAAAAAAATGGAACTTGTGTTCCGTTCCAGTGTTTTGGACGGGTGGAGATGTGTTATACAAAAAATGATTCATCGATGGAGGTCCACCTGGAACGGAACACCACATTCATTTATCCCACTCGTGTCATATCAAAACACCAGTACGTGAACATATGGAACGTAGCCACAGGATTGATTTATCATCAGCGTGGGGGCTCGCTATGCAAATGAACTCCGCCCTGGACAATGGAATTTATGTAAATGATGTACGCAGCGCGTGCAGCAGCTGCTTATGCCAGGCATTGTCCAGAATATGGAACTTGAGGAATAGAACTGCAGAGAACAAGTTGAGTATATATATATATATATATATATATATATATATATATATATATATATATATATATATATATATATATATATATATATATATATATATACATATCATTCATTCATCATACTTAATCGCTGTCTGCGACGTAGCGCCTGGAAACAGACAAAGAATGGCCCATCCACTCATATACACATATATATACATAAACGCCCATACATGCACATGGACATACATATACATATCAGCATATACATACAAATACATTCACATACACAGACATAAACATATATACTTATATACACATTCATACTTGCTTGCCTTCACATATATATATATATATATATATATATATATATATATATATATATATATATATATATATATATATATATATATATACATATTGATAAAAAATCATATGGCTTTCACATAATTCAAGCAAAAAACTGTGCTGACTGATATTGAAATGGTAATGCACAAATATTTTTCGAACAACGTTGCGAGTGTTGATGAATGTGTATGATTATTTCCATTTTCGGTTAAATGTCTGCATAAAGTAGATCATCACACATGTTTCAACTGATGAAAGTTTTCTCTCCCAGGACAATATGCGCCCAGTTAAAATTCATACTATTAAAAGCTGGACGGTCCTTTCTGTGTGTGTGTGTGTGTGTGTGTACCCCCCTCCCTTAACACTCACCTGTTGCCAGATGCACGATGAAAATGCGCCGTTGCAAATTTATATATTCATCCATTTCCTTGGGATGGTGTTGATTTTTGGTCGCTTGAAAGATGCGTGTTGTTTTTTGGGGGTGGGGTAAAATATATATTCATGTTGAGCGGTGTGAGGTGCGCCGGGAATTGAGTTGGTACGAAGAGGAAAACATCTGGGGTGAGGGGTTGTACCACTGGACAATGCCTTCCGTAAGAGCGAGCAGACGAGGACCGAAGGTTCCGAATCTGCTACTTTAACTGAGGATGATGGACTTTGCTAATTTCTGCGATAGCATTACCCCCTGGTATTTTCCTAACTTCATAACACAAAAGAGAACAATATGTATGTATCGTCAATTTAATATTTGTCATCCTTGTTGCTCTTACACACACACACACACAGTGAGCAGTTATTTGAAAGATATAGAGACAAAACAACAGGAGGACATAACATGAAACTAAGTTAGAAATTTTCTAAAAAAAAGATATAAAGAAGTACATTCACAGTGTGAGATGGATGAATGGAACAGAATCCCTGAGGATATGGGTAATCCAGACAACATACAGACATATAAGTAGGTATGTGATTGCACAGAATGTCCCTAAGATGAGGCCTCACGAGTGGAAAACTCCCTCCCCGCACAGTACAAATAAGTAATTACACGAATATACACACAACAGAGTTTACACTGATCCCGCGTATTATTTCAAACGTTTGATGTGTTTCAGAGTGTGTGTGTGTGTGTGTGTGTGTCTACCTGTCTGTTTCGTCTGTGGTTTGAATATAGGAATTAGCCCAGTTCATCACCTGACCTGGGTTGACCTAATCCATTGTCACTATCTTGAACGCAGTATCCTACTGGCTGTTGATGAACGACTCCGTGTCAAGACGAACCCGGGTGGATGACGAAGACGCATCAACGCGGACGCGGGCTGGAACGCTACCCACACTCGCGTGTCATCGAGAAAGTGTTGGAGTTTAGCCCCCTGGTCTCTCTCTCAGACCCCTGTCATTGCTCTACCTCATCACCTGTTCTTTTTAAATTTCCACCTTCTTTTATACACCCGAGTCTCCCCTTACCTCATATCTTGGCGAAGGTGAGAGGGAAAGTTGCTGGTGGGTTTGAAGGAAGAGGAATAGGGGATACCTGTTTTAAGAAGTGATGACAGTGACCGAGCGTGGGGAAAATTGAGCTGTGTGCTAACCACATCTATCCGTCGTGTTCCCATGTATGCACTCGTTCCACAGACCCTCAGCGAGGAGACGGGAAAGAGAGAAGGCCAGCCATGCGTCAGAGACAGTATCAAGTAGACGAGGATTCTGAAGATCCTTAGGCAGGGGTCAATATCCTATGTAGAAACTGCTTATCTCTTCTCATGTGTCTTATACTACGTACAATTATAGTCCATTCCCTATTCGAAAGGGTGTTGAATACCCACTCTCGCACAGAGGTCCGTATCAGATAGTGTTATCATCGTATCTTCTGAGTAATTTATAATTACTATCTCAAATCATCTTGTTTCTCATTGAGGCTCTGAATACAGGTACTGGTGCCCATGTTAGAGTCGTGCTTTGTTACGTATTGTAGTGGTGGCAGAGTTATAATGTAGGGATGGTAGGACCTATGTATAGTATTGGTGGTATGGTGTAGTCTACTGGCGGCAGGGTGTGGTGTAGTGGTGGTAGGGTGTAGCAGAGTGGTGGAAGGGTGTAGTGTTTCCACAGCAGGGTGCAGTGCAGTAGTGGCAGGGTGTAGTATAATGTTGCCAGGGTGTAGTTGAGTGTTACCAGGATGTAGTAAAGTGGTGGCAGGATGTAGTAAAGTGGTGGCAGGATGTAGTACAGTGGTGGCAGGATGTAGTATAATGGTGGCAGGCTGTAGCGTAAGGGACAACAGGATACAGAGTAATGATGGCAGGACAATTGTTTGCTTAACTCTCATCATCACAATGACCAGTGACACAGAGGACTGAGGTTGTATTATCCTCATCTGTTAATCATGACAATATTCTTTCCTGTGGTAAATCATTCTCTTTTTTTTCTGCGTGTAATTAAACACAGGATAAATGAAACGTTTTCATTACACATAAATGATAATGCTGTTATCTGTTCTATGTTTATCGCCGTCTGGCTAACCTCCTAAATCTATCACACTGGTTTGTATGAAGTGAGAAAAAGAATGACCGATCTTTACTTTTTTGCTCTTGGGAAAAAACATGCTAATCTTTTCTTTTAACCTGGTCGAAGTTGTGTTCAAACGGCATGCAAAAGAATTATAAAACATGGTAAGTCTTCTTCGGACAAACATTGACGTATAACTATGATAAAAAGGATATGTCAGGTGACCCTTGTATTTTTTGGGAGCAGATCTTTCCCTACTGCAGCCTATTAAGCTTACAGTGGCCGACATGGCACAGGTGAAACCCGGCGTTGCTTTGACATACACCCTGAAATTGCATTACCTTTGTTTACCCTCTGTAGCACATAAACATTGGGCCTGTAGCCACAGCTGAATCCTAATGAGGTCCTGTTGGGCAAAAATTTTTTTTAAACCCTCTAACTACGGCTGGGCCACGCTGGGTTGCAGAAAAATAAAGTCCGAGCCAGCAGCGGCGCCTGAATCCCTGTGATGTCTGTGTTATATTTTACTTTTCTCTTTATAGAAGTCGACACCACAGGAGCAAAGGCATTCCCGAGCCTAAGCCATATTGGATGGAAAGGCTGAAGGATGAGAGTGTAACAAAAGAGGATATAAAGGAATAATTTGAGCCCTGGTGTAATGTAGACCCCGAAACTGTTGCAGGTGGGAAAGGTTACGTTAAGAGAGAAAGACGTGAGGAGGAAGAGAATTCCACTACTTAGCTGTGTGGGGAGAGATAGAGGTTGATATCAGAGCGGGGGGGAAGTCTTCATGTGGCTTCTCCTCACAGATGTAAAGGCAAAATATGGCTTGAGAGTTCGCTATCCTCTATCCTCTTTGTCTTCATTCTATGATCTGCTTCCATTAACTCTGGCTTGAGTTCTTGCTTATTACAAGTTGTACTACAGCTAAGCTGGCGTACAACGACTATGCTAGTACACTCAACGAGTGTCTTAAGAAACAATAAGAAAATTACTGTATACGTGTGTCTGCCGTGTGGCTCAAAATCAATGACTTCTAAAATCGAAAGTAACAGACTCTACCTAGAGCGTCCCCTGCTGGGTTAACGCACCGCACCCTAGCGCTGTGTAGTGGGTGATGGAAAACAGCGGCATCATTTGTGTGGGTGTATGATCAGTAGTGTGGTCGGCCCTTGATGGATGGGCCCACACCCAGCCAGACCAGGGTAAAGTTGGCCGCTAACGAGCACGTCAACTGAAGCTTAAAATCCAATTTTCACGTCAGCGCTTTGGTGGTGCTGGCGGCGGTGGGTGTAGCTGGCTCAGTGGGTGTGGCTCCTGTTGGTGGGTGTAGCTGGCTCTGTGGGTGTGGCTCTTGTCGGTGAGTGTAGCTGCCTCTGTGGGTGTGGCTGCTAACAGGTATCTCTACATTTGCTGGATCTTAATTGTGGTGGTTTAAACTTCATCACTGTAGTGGTATCCTGCAAGTACTTGTTCTTATATATATATATATATATATATATATATATATATATATATATATATATATATATATATATATATATATATATACATACACGCATATTGTTTCCCTGAGTCTTTTTCTCCTAATTTCATAAAATCCTCAAGTTTGACGATATAGTTCTTTTACTAATGATATAAAGGAGACATACAATGAGTCACAGAATCCAATATCTTGACGTCATATCACAAGGGAAAAAAATAATATATAAAATATCCTTCGCCTTATATCAACTCTCGTAAATATAGAGCATATTATTTACAGATCCTTCTTTCCCTCGAGGCTTTCATAAGCTTAAGAACCTCCTCTCCCTTTTTTGTGTCTAGACCCCCGACCATCCCTGTCCTAAGGCTTGACTCCCCCGGTATAGCATGAATATGCCCTCGTCGAAAAGGCAGATCTTCCGCAGCGTAAGAAAAGATGCTATGATGAGGAGGGAGATTTGCTCTTGGGGGGGGGACCATATAATGATAAGAGAGGATTAACTTTGAGTGGGTTCCTTTCGACCTGATTCAAGGTGGAGAAGAGATTACTGGTGATGGGAGTCTTACGGGGAGGGAGGATGTGTTGTCAAGAGGCTTGGCCTGAGATGGATTTGAGTCGGTTTCCACACGAGGTGAAGGGAGGAGGGGATTGACCATTGATATGGTGAGTTGAGAGGCGGGATTATTGCACTATACGAGTGTCAAGAAACTGACCTGCCTGGAGCAGGTGACCTGGCAGGAGACGTATAGGATCCTTTTGCCTGGCCTAAGTCACCCACCTCTCATGTATCAATATGGTCGTTCGTGTATATCAAGAGGAGACGGAGTGGCTGTGAAAACAAAGAGACGTGCGATACTGGACTTCCTATGTCGCCCTCTGGTGAACGAAAGAGGCAGTCGTATCTGGAGTACATCAGCCTGTAGCAGAAAACGAAGAATGATTTACCATAATTCTTTAATCAATGAATGATGCCTGAGAAGCATTATTGTAAGAGCAGTCTTGCTGGCTGAAACGATTATAAGACTTTGATTTAACTCATGGTCACAAAAGAAACAACATTTTCCTCATCAAATTACAGGAACTTTGGATGTGAACACACGCCAGGGCACCGCCTTAGTTCGTAAGGCAACTGAGCCTTTTAGAAATGGGTTTGGAAAAAAAAAATGAATAGCACAGCAACATATTGTTAATGGTACGGAGCTCAGAATTCTTCGACTGTAATTACTGTTCTCTGTGTACATGACCTTACCATTTGATAAAGTGTAAGCTGGTGGTACTGAAACAACCCTACAACGTCTAGAGTTAAATTGACCAGCTCACCAGGGTCTGACAAAGCCCCCCCCCCCCTGTGTGGCTTGCGCAATTCTTTCTTCACTTCCACTCACCGGATGAGCGTAGCCTGCACAATGCAATCATCATTGATTGCGATAAAGCCCGAGAGCGTAAGGCAGAGGTCGTGGTGGATGGCAAGATTTCCTCTGGATTCTACCTGGGACAACTAGCAGTTGACTGTGAGTTAGGTCGTGGATTAGATAGATGTCGAAGGTCGTGGATTAGATAGATGTCGAAGGTTGAGGATTAGACAGATGTCGAAGGTTGAGGATTAGACAGATGTCGAAGGTTGTGGATTAGACAGATGTCGAAGGTTGTGGATTAGAGAGATGTCGAAGGTCGTGGATTAGACAGATGTCGAAGGTCGTGGATTAGACAGATGTCGAAGGTTGTGGATTAGACAGATGTCGAAGGTTGTGGATTAGAAAGATGTCGAAGGTTGTGGATTAGAGAGATGTCGAAGGTTGTGGATTAGAATGATGTCGAAGGTTGTGGATTAGAAAGATGTCGAAGGTTGTGGATTAGACAGATGTCGAGGATGATACATTACAAATGTAAGGACGAAGCAGGGATGGGAATGCCATACATCCTTTCGTTATTCCGCCGCAGTGTTCATCTGCAGCAGCACTAGACACCGCTCCCACTAGGCTTCCACTGGTGACAGTGTCAGTGTGGCTCAGTGGGCCAATACTTCAACCCCCAGCATCTGCCTTCGTCGTGGCAGTGCTAGCCTGGACTGAGGGATTAGAAGTGCTCCTCGCGTCGACAGTCCTTGACGTGTGTTTTGGCTCAAGTGTGAGTTTAGAACATGCTTGTGTATTCAGCATCCTGTAATGTGATTATATCATGTGCACACACACACACAGACACAGACACAGACACACACACACACACACACACACACACACACACACACAGATACACATACACACACACATACACACATACACACAAAAGAAGGAACAGAGAAGGGGGCCAAGTGAGGATATTCCCTCAAAGGCCCAGTCCTCTGTTCTTAACGCTACCTCGCTAATGCGGGAAATGGCGAATAGTATGAAAGAAAGAAAAAGATATGTATATATATATATATGCATATATGTATTGTGTGTGTGACTGTGTGCCTGTCTGTCTTTACACTTAGGAAAAACCTGTCTACAATGTAGACAAACAATGTCAACATAGAGAAAAAGTCATGCATCATTTGCCTATAGAAGTCTAACAAATTACTGGCTATAATCTGAACTGGTGTCATCTTGGCCTTTACGGGAGACACAGAACTGCCTCATTGTTCCTGATGAAAACGTCCAAACCGACAGGGAAAGGTCCTGACTTTCCATTGCTTCTCTTGCGACAGAAGAAACACATCACCTTACGTATCAAACTGTTAAGAAAAGAAGCAAAACAACACGGAGTATAATATGGATACATTACCTCCAAGATGTAAACTTCCACTGGATAAACGTATACTTTTATTCTCAGTGGGACCAAGGGGAGGCTTGAAGGCCTCATCAATTACCCAGGCAGGAACCGGGAGCGGCTGCTGGTGTGGGTAATGGGTGATAATGGCCCAACACAGAGGGTTGGTCGACCGTTATTAACCTGTACAGCACATAAGTAGACTTCCCCACAAGGTGTAGGGAGGAGGGTAGGTTTTACTGTAGAGGGGTTCGTCCCACCGACTGCCTTACACGCTTCGCCCTACACCCAAGTCTGACTTCACTCACACTACACCCAAACCCCTTATACGTTACGCTTTACACCCACCGTTGTGAGTCTAACGCATTCCGATACTAATGTGGTTACAATAGCTACTACAGTCGCCACCACCGCTGCCTCTGGCATCATCAATACTGTAGTCTCTTGCTACTGTGTTTTGTATCTGACGTCACGAGAGCTGTTGCTATCCTTGTTCTTGTGCTGCAACAGACTCACAAAACAGACGCTGTTTCCTTTCAATGCATAAAAAAGGCAAGGCTTTTAAGGCCATTTAGGTAGCCACTATGCGTACTATTTTTTTTTGGACAAACAACTTTTCAAAGACTTTAATTTCCCACCCTCTGGACACCGCCCCTCATATAGAAATGGATACTATATCAAACCCTGAACATCTCGATTACATGTAATGTTGTTAATGATGTAAACTCTCATTAACTTAATTGGATGATATACATTTCTCGCAAATGACCTCGTCCTCTTCCTTCAGAGACACACTATATTTTCTCTCTGCATTGCTACCTGGTCGTACCTGTTTTACATACAGTAAGACAAGATCAGGAATGAGACGTCCCTTACATAATAGAAGCATTATTCAAACACGCTTTGCTCCTTTTGAGCAAGAAGAGTAAACACTTTACTTCGGGTACGAGGAACGCCATCTACCGGACCATCTCTCTCACTGTTATCCCTAGGAAGCTGGACAGGCCATAATGCATGGGAGGGCCATTGGTCACTGCGTTACAAAATGCAGATGGATGGGGCGTAGAGACCATCCTCCTCCCTTGGTGATCACCCCACCAAGATCTCCTCTCCTGGTGTTCCTCCCACCTGGGCTTTAGGAAGGTTCGTCATCAGGACAGTAACGACCCTTTGCCCTTGTTGTTACCACCAGCAACACACACACACACACACTTGACTGTTGATAGTCGTGCCTCCTAAGACGAGGGTAAGGGGGAAACCACAGTTCTTGCGACAGTTTTATTGTGGTATATATCAGTAATGTTTGGCCGCCTGGGTGTGTAGAGGGCAGATACGGAGCCCAGGAGAGAACTGAGCCTATTACATCCCCTCTGATGGTGAGTGGTGATGAGTGGGGCAGCGTCTGGTGGCTTCTTTAGGCCTCAGACCTGTCGACTACAGGGGTCATAAAGACGCCTGCCTCATTCTCAGTCATTAAACGGGAGAATTTGAACAAGTTCTTCAGGTGTTCATGGTGATTCGAAGACCATGTGTGTTTTGTCACTGTGTTATACGCTCCTTGGCGCAGGTCTGGCGTAGGGGATGTGGTCATGTACGCTCAGCGTTAGGGAGAGTGCTCACGTGGGCTTTGCATGGGAAGCGTGGCGTAACATGAAGTTTGCTGCTCATGGGAGTACATGGGAGAGGCCGATAACAGAAGACCTGATGGTCTTTGACGGGATTATCCACCAGATGACGGTAATGGTATACTAAACTGCTGATCTATACAGACGGTAACAGGATAGTAATATAGAAGACTTCTCCCTACCCCTCATTATAGTTGGAGAGAGGATAGTACAGCGGATGGGTCCTCCCCATCCACCACTCGAGACGGAGGCGGGATAGTAAGGCAAAAGACTTCTATCCACCCAACATTCCAGACGGCAGAGGGCTTCTATCCCCTAACCTCTCCCTCTAGTGTACATCTTCTAGCAGGGGAAAAAAAAGCCATTCAGGGACATCAATGTCTCACTGAGGGAATATATATACACACGAACGTTCTGTAGAGAGAGATGAATGGAAAACGCACCATCACATCCACCGTATAACCCTACCTGGACACATAGTGATTAAGAGAGGAAAAGAAAATGTCCATTTTCTGTCACTGTAGGTTATCTCAATTTCTGTTTTCTTTTTTCCTCAATATATTGCTATATACACACACCAGGACCTTCTTTGGAGTATAAGTTCTCTTCCATCACCTTTGCGGGCATTGAATAGATCATTTTCGGAAGAAAATAAAGTATTTTGCTATTCCTTCGTGTAAGAAATATAAGAATATTTATATAATTCCTGAAGTTGTATACAAATCTAAGATTCTGAAGTGAGATGGAAATCGCAGACATAGAAGACAGACACTAACTAGACTGATAGATGAACAGACAGATAGACAGACAGACAGACATAGAAACAGTACGTACTCACAATAATACACTCTCTCACATGCACATAAACACGTATGCCTCTACCATCATGTTTAAAACAGAAACCAAAAAAAAACTGTTGCACGTAAGTTGATGGAAAATTGAAATAAAAGTCTTATGCCACGATGCAGAGTTCCCCACACCGTGTGCTGTGCGTGTGAGTTCCCCACACCGTGTGCTGTGTGTATGTGAGTTCCCCACACCGTGTGCTGTGTGTGTGTGAGCTCCCCCCACCATGTGCTGTGTGCGTGTGAGTTCCCCACACCGTGTACTGTGTGTGTGAGTTCCCCACACCGTGTGCTGTGTGTGTGTGAGCTCCCCACACCGTGTGCTGTGTGTGTGAGTTCCCCACACCGTGTGCTGTGTGTGTGAGTTCCCCACACCGTGTACTGTGTGTGTGAGTTCCCCACACCGTGTACTGTGTGTGTGAGGGAACTTGCAGCAGCAGCAGGAGGAGGAGGTGGTGGTGGTGCATCACAACACAGATGACACCGTCAGTTGTTGGTGAGGCCAGACTGCCACCTCACCCTACTGACTGCACCTTCCACTCTCACCCTCCGTGATTGTTTCATCGAAGCGACTGATTTGCCCCAGCTTCATGGCAGTCGGTTATGGCACTTTATGCCTCCGACGTAGCCGGGAGTGGCGTATGACGCGATTCAATAGGATTTCATCGATAGGGAATAATGCTATGACCAAAATTACTTTCTAATCTGTATTTGTCATCATTACCATAGTACGACTGGCTGTGAATTTTTTGGACCAAAATGTTGGCCTTTCCTGGCGCGGCCGTGACCAGGAAACCTGGTCTGTTGGTCATTCAGAAACCATTTCACGAGTCAGGTGAGGTTCCACGTACAGAGGGTAGGACAGGGGTCACCTTTTAATAGTATACAGGCAGGGAGGTCAGACCGGACTGGTTGGTGTATCTGCCTTTGCTGGATATTTGTGTAACAGTTAGGTTTGCAGGGCGACCCGCTGGACATATGACACAAACTATGGAAGACTGGTAGTTCAAGACGAAAACAGAAATATACGAAATGTTTTGGTTATCTTCTCTTATCTTCTTTGAGCGTGCCTAATCCTTGTCTACTTTCCGTTGTCACCCAGTTCTTCGCCTGCCTTTAGGCCCGAGTCTATCCAAACTCAGTATGTTTACATAACTTATTTTTGGGACTTGATAAAGTGATTATCGTACGAACGCGGAGGTATATGAGCACGAATATAGTGCATATCAACGAGCACGTTCATAGAACATATAATACCATTCAACAGCCAGGATTCGAACCCAGTGCCTTTTGTGCGGTATTCGGGAGCACTATCCGTTAGGCTGTGATCACCCCTAATAGGTTCTGGATTCGAATCCTGACTTTTGGATAGTATTATGTGTTCTGTGAAAGTGCACGTTCATATGCACTGTATTCGTTTTCATATACCTCCGCGTTTGTAAACTAAGCTTCTACCTGCTAACGGCAGGTAATGTGAGCCTGATGGGATTTGACCAGTTTAGACCCCGTTGCTCATAGATGCGAGACCGAACGGCATTCGATTACTTATGATCGAATAGTCATTTCCCTATTAGGGGCCATCATAGCCTAGCAGTTAGCGTTCCCGGATAACACGCAAAAGGTCTTGTGTTTGAGCCCTAGCTGTTGGGGAGTTTTACGTAAGATATATATATATATATATATATATATATATATATATATATATATATATATATATATATATATATATATATATATATATATATATATATATATATATATTTATATATTTTTTTTTTTTTTTTTTCTTTTCTTTCCATGCTATCGCCATATCCCGCATTAGCGAGATTATGTGGGATTCATGTTACGTGCATTTGGCATCTGGTTGCGTGGAGCCATTACCAGTAACGATCGGTTTCGTTATAGCTTCGGATCACATAGCCTCCCATCATGCCAAGTCTTGTATTTATGGGAATCTTTCGAAACAAACCCTTTAGTGTATTACGGCGCCGGTCACAGAGACCCCCATTATGCTTTCCTCTTTCGCGGAAAAATCCTGCTCTTTCAGTAACTCTATAGCATAATCATACATCTCGTCGTGTGTTGTATAGCATGCTATGTTGGACATGTAAACTCGTCGTGTGTTGTATAGCATGCTAAGTTGGACATGTAAACCAGATGTGTCTCACACAAGACACGTCTGGATGAGAAATGACGCATCTCGTGAGCACACGGGCAGCCAGTCTCTTTTGTTCTGTCCTTTGGATAGTGAGACCCATTAACCCCCAGACTGTACTATCAGTCACTTGTCGGCACTATAAGGGGCAGCAGCTCTTATCAGTTTCACGTTTCTGGGTAAGGAGTCTGATGAGTCCATTCTGATTGGCCATCTGAACCAAACGGATTACATTGAATTGACTTAAAAACAGCCAGTTATTCGGTCTATCTTGCGCAATAATACTTTTCAAATATTTGGGCGAAGGAGAAATATACCTGCGATTTACATCCTACGAAATAACGATGCGAATCCTCTAACTTTTAACTCAGAAAACGTCCGCATTCAAGGTAATGTGGCTCAAAGTGCAGCATCATGCAGTGGCATACAGATGGAGTCAGCTGGCGTTCATGCTAGCGCTCTAACCCTGTAGAATATTCTGAATATACAGTGTGAAAAGATATATGCAGGTATTTAGATACCCAACACCATTCAACAAAGTTTCATTTCAAGATCAGTCGTCTGTTTCCAGAGGAAGTGGCAAAGAAGAGGTTTCAGCTATCCTCCATAGCCTTGGAAGCTGCAGGGCTACAGACAGCAGAGTTCGGTCTCCTGAAAACCTCCGCTGTGAACGAATACCCCTCAAGAATGAGACAGTACCATTTCACGTTTTTGCTCCCGTTCTTGGACTGTCGGCTCCGAAGCTGGGTGGGTCTCTTCCATCAAGTCTATAGTGTTATATCTTCATTTGTAATCCTCTCTCAGGCATTCAGAGACCACAGAATCTTTAGAAGACCACTTCCAAATATTTGCTCGGTGGTTAACTTTCTATAAGCGTCGGCAGGATATCTTCGTATGGAGGAAGGTCGTCTGAGTGAACCTTGCCTCGTATGGCTAACAGCAAATGCGTAGATATCTCGGAGAACTGACTTTTGTCTTTTGGGTCGGGGATCATACTGAGTTCTCCAGGAAAATAATCCTTCAGGTTTTAAAATTGATGATCAGTTGGACGTTTAGAAGCTCTCCTCGTACATTACTCGGATCGTGGAAGAATTTGTGGATTTTATGACTTTCAAGAGTTTCCTTTTACCCTTCCAGGCAAATGGACCCCACCTCGTTCCAGACCGTCAGTGCATATAGCCCATTAAGGACTGACTCGTTCCACAGTTTCCTGTGGTCCTAGACAATCTATCGATGAGAACAAGACGGATTCTGGTTATTGGACCCATATGTATTGTGAGGAGAGAGAGAGAGAGGATCTCTTTATGTAACCATATATACTGTGAGGAGAGAGAGAGAGAGGATCTCTTTATGTAACCATATATACTGTGAGGAGAGAGAGAGAGGATCTCTTTATGTAACCATATATACTGTGAGGAGAGAGAGAGAGAGGATCTCCTTACAGAATATCAAACAGAGTATTAAGACGTTTGCAGGCTTCCATGATGAGTCTCTTGTCTCAAGGTATGATAGAGAAACAGTAGGAAACAGTATTAAGGTTTCTAGTCTTGTGAAGAATCTTATCTTTGATAACAGTCTGTATGGAGCGAACACCCTGACACCACCTCAAGTTGGAGAGTCATCTTGCCTCCTACTTTTGCGCTATCGATTCCAGTCATCTAGTCAGAATGGCATCCGATTCGCTTTCCAGTGAAAAGTTCGAGGAATACGACTGTTGTCACCTGAGGGACCCGTGACCAAAAAAAAAAAAGAAGAACGAATCATTTCATTTTGAGATGAACGAGGTAATTTGAGTCTTTCAGTCCCTCTTGTATCGTGTTGCGTTCTTAGTTCAAGTTTTCCAATAATCATCATGAATGACATCTCCTCTCTACTGGCTCACGAAGACTTCTGCTGGAGGAACAATCTTCCCCAGCTTTCTAGATGGGTAAGCTTTTATCATTTTTTTCCCCTGCCTCTTCTCCTTCTTCTTCTTATCAGTGCTAAGTGTTGGCTCCTCCAGCCAGTGACGAGGGAGCGTAAGGCACCGGAATGTATTCGTATAGCCCCGCGTTCACGCAGACTCTGCCATCTGGTGAGCGACCGTCAGATGTTAGCAGTGGTGTGCTGCTGGTTGACGAGACGTAGGAGGTGCTGTGACGGTGGCTGTTGGCGGGGGTTCAGTTGCTGGGATGGCTATTGTTGGCTGTCCGTAGGGTTCAGGTGCTGGTATGGCTGTGTTGGTGGGGTTCAGGTGCTGGGATGGCTGTGGTGGTAGGGTTCAGGTGCTGGGATGGCTGTGTTGGTGGGATTCAGGTGCTGGGATGGCTGTGTTGGTGGAGTTCAGGTGCTGGGATGGCTGTGTTGGTGGGATTCAGGTGCTGAGATGGCTGTGTTGGTGGGATTCAGGTGCTGGAATGGCTGTTGGCGAGGTTCAGGTGCTGGGATGGCTGTGTTGGTGGGATTCAGGTGCTGGGATGGCTGTATTGGTGGGGTTCATATGGCTGGGATTGGCTGTGTTATTGGCTCCCTGTAGGGTTCTGGTGCTGGGTTGGCTGTGATCTTGGCAGTTGGCGAGGTTCAGGTGCTCTGGGATGGTTGTGAAGATGGCTGTGTTGGCTCTTGTTGTCCTGACCATCCAGGGTTCTAAATCTGGACCTGATGTTATCCAGAAACGATAATACAGCTCTCAGAGATAATGAGTTGGGACGAAATTACCTACTGACTTGGTAATAAGAAAGTAGGTTACCCCATGTTCTTCACTCTTGATCCATTTGATTAAATCCAATTATTTAAAACTCATTATCTCTCTGACCTGATCTAAAAGGAATCTCCATATCCCATGAACACGATACCACAGCCACAACCTGGCCTCATTTACCCTTGGATTCTCTGTGTGTTAAACACAGTCGCTTTACTAACGTCTACCTCCCGTGAAAGACGACTCCATCACGGACAGGTGGGGGTAATCGCGCACACACTGAGAGACCCTCTCCTCTCCCTCTCCTCTCCCTCTCCTCTCGCCGTGAAGGTCGAGTGGCGACTCGCCGACTCCAAGCTTAAAGTTAACATTATGAAATGAGAATACATTTCCCTGGCTGAGAGATTTTACCCGGAATCCCAGATACGGATTTTATATCAAAGAAGATTATGGACTTATGTCATAATGCATGGCTTTTTAAGCCCAGTACTGGGAGGTACAATTCTGCATTTCAGAAATATACAGTAGCGGTGAAAACGCACATTAGATTTTTGTGAATTGACTTTGTAAGTCCCTTATGGAACAAGAGGAAAAAAGATAAGAGGAATATTGCAAATGCAGTGGAATAATATTAAACTATTTTTTGTAAGCTGACTACGTCCCTTATGAAAGATATTAATATTGAAGAGTTGATGCACGGCTTTTCATATTTTTGTGAGTATATATATATGAAGTCTGTTGGGGATGAGAGAGCTTGGGAAGTGAGTCAGTTGTTGTTCGCTGATGATACAGCGCTGGTGGCGGATTCATGTGAGAAACTGCAGAAGCTGGTGACGGAGTTTGGTAAAGTGTGTGGAAGAAGAAAGTTAAGAGTAAATGTGAATAAGAGCAAGGTTATTAGGTACAGTAGGGTTGAGGGTCAAGTCAATTGGGAGGTGAGTTTGAATGGTGAAAAACTGGAGGAAGTGAAGTGTTTTAGATATCTGGGAGTGGATCTGTCAGCGGATGGAACCATGGAAGCGGAAGTGGATCATAGGGTGGGGGAGGGGGCGAAAATTTTGGGAGCCTTGAAAAATGTGTGGAAGTCGAGAACATTATCCCGGAAAGCAAAAATGGGTATGTTTGAAGGAATAGTAGTTCCAACAATGTTGTATGGTTGCGAGGCGTGGGCTATGGATAGAGTTGTGCGCAGGAGGATGGATGTGCTGGAAATGAGATGTTTGAGGACAATGTGTGGTGTGAGATGGTTTGATCGAGTAAGTAACGTAAGGGTAAGAGAGATGTGTGGAAATAAAAAGAGCGTGGTTGAGAGAGCAGAAGAGGGTGTTTTAAAATGGTTTGGGCACATGGAGAGAATGAGTGAGGAAAGATTGACCAAGAGGATATATGTGTCGGAGGTGGAGGGAACGAGGAGAAGAGGGAGACCAAATTGGAGGTGGAAAGATGGAGTGAAAAAGATTTTGTGTGATCGGGGCCTGAACATGCAGGAGGGTGAAAGGAGGGCAAGGAATAGAGTGAATTGGAGCGATGTGGTATACAGGGGTTGACGTGCTGTCAGTGGATTGAATCAAGGCATGTGAAGCGTCCGGGGTAAACCATGGAAAGCTGTGTAGGTATGTATATTTGTGTGTGTGGACGTGTGTATGTACATGTGTATGGGGGGGGTTGGGCCATTTCTTTCGTCTGTTTCCTACCGCTACCTCGCAAACGCGGGAGACAGCGACAAAGTATAAAAAAAAAAAAAAAAAAAAAAATATATATATATATATATATATATATATATATATATATATATATATATATATATATATATATGTATATATATATATATATATATATATATATATATATATATATATATATATATATATATATATATATATATATATATATATATATATTGGAAAGGATCACAATTTTGCGCGTGATCAAGATATTCCTATGAGTCCACGGGGAAAATGAAACACGATAAGTTCCCAAGTGCACTTTCGTGTAATAATCACATCATCAGGGGAGACACAAGAGAGATATATAAGTCAGTTGATATACATCGAACAGACGAAGCTAGGACGCCATTTGGTAAACATGTGATTGGGACAGTCACGTCCCAGTATTCTATCTCCCTTTCCTCATAGAGTTTAGGCATCGCCCGTGAAAATTGTAAATTTCCAATAGTTTGTAAATGATCATTTATTCCCATATGAACAGCGCGACAGCCTATTGTTCTCTTAGAAAAAATCCGCCGAGCTTTACCTCCTTTCGTGGAACAGAGTCATCTCTTCATCACTTGACCGTGATGAAGCATCTCTACCGGTTTCGAACCATTCGAGACTCGCTGGGTAAGAACTTGCGTGATCACATCAAGAGTCGATGACTGTTCTTCAACACCTCTCATCCTTCGCTCTCCTGCCAGGCCATCCTAGCCAAGCCTTTCCTTCCCCTGTCTCAAGTGTTGGGTCTATACAGCCACCTCCCGAGCGGTCCACACAGCCACTTCCCAAGCGATCCACACAGCCACCTCCCGAGCGGTCCACACAGCCACCTCCCAAGCGGTCTACACAGCCACTTCCCAAGCGATCCACACAGACACCTCCCGAGTGGTCCACACAGTCACTTCCCAAGCGATCCACACAGCCACCTCCCAAGCGGTCCACACAGCCACCTCCCAAGCGGTCTACACAGCCACTTCCCAAGCGATCCACACAGCCACCTCCCGAGTGGTCCACACAGTCACTTCCCAAGCGATCCACACAGCCACCTCCCAAGCGGTCCACACAGCCACCTCCCAAGCGGTCTACACAGCCACTTCCCAAGCGATTCACACAGCCACCTCCCGAGTGGTCCACACAGTCACTTCCCAAGCGATCCACACAGCCACCTCCCAAGCGATCCACACAGCCACCTCCCAAGCGGTCCACACAGCCACTTCCCAAGCGATTCACACAGCAACCTCCCGAGTGGTCCACACAGCCACCTCCCAAGCGATCCACACAGCCACCTCCCGAGCGATCCACACAGCCACCTCCCAAGCGATCCACACAGCCACCTCCCAAGCGGTCCACACAGCCACCTCCCAAGCGATTCACACAGCAACCTCCCGAGTGGTCCACACAGCCACCTCCCGAGCGATCTACACAGCCACCTCCCGAGCGGTGTACGAGAGGTGGAATGCTCTTTCTCCAGGCTGATGGCTCCCGCGGCGTTTACGATCGTTCGCTGATAACTTGTGTACCTCCCGCGGGCTGAGGGTACCCGTGTTATGATAGTTACCCCTTCTAGGAAGTTGATGAAGGATTATAACAGGGGAACTTAGACGGGAATTTTAGCCTAATATAATCATATGAGAGAGAGAGAGAGAGAGAGAGAGAGAGAGAGAGAGAGAGAGAGAGAGAGAGAGAGAGAGAGAGAGAGAGATCTTTCTCTCTCCCTCTGCCATCCCCCCTGAACATATACCTCGGAGGCAGCTCCTTGCCTCCCTTCTCGCTCCTGGGGCTTATCATTCAGCAAATTTCCCTCGTCTCTTTTGCCTGGATCACGCAAGGCTTCTTGGCTGATTATGGTTTTACTCAAATAACTGAGACTGTGCTTCTGCTGGCTTGAAGGAGCTTCTTGTCTTGTACCCTCGAGGGATTTGCTTCTCGCCATGGAACCAGCGACGTCTTGAGACACACAGTTATACTTCGGGGACGCCAGCTGTGGTGTGTGTGTGTGTGTGTGTGTGTAGTCTGCCAGGAGAGGCGGTCGCCACCTGCTGGGTTAACTCCTTTAGCTGAGGAGAGACGCTGAGCGCTGGGGCGCCGCACGACTTTCAGGAAGAGGATGCAACACTTGCTGGGAACTACTTGCTGAGGGAAGACCGTTAGCTGAGAATGGTTCTCCATCCTGGGAAAACCTCAGAACTTGAATGGCGGTGTGTTGGGAAAGGGGATAACATTTTCAATACCTTTTTTTTTTCACTGGAGTGAGGTTTTTTGAAGTCATTAACGCTACTAACTACACAACCAAGGCTCGTAATATCTAAAAGGATACCAGTGATTTAAATATAATGGAGAATATTACGAAGAAACAAGATGATTAGAGCACATGCGTGGAGTTCAAAGTGGGGTTTCATATTGTGGATGACAATTCTAGTTTGCTTTTGTCTGGGAATCGGATTGTATTTCTGTTTCGTAAGAGCACCAAGGATGAACCGAAGCGATACAGGTTGTGAGGATTTAGATTCGAAGCTGAGAATTCATTTGTTTTATCACACAATAACGTTCGTGTAATGGTAAAGGCCTCACCACAGGAAATGCAGTGATGGAGGCGTGGATCTTCCAACACGTACAAACAAAAACACTGAAGGCTAATGGTACAGCAGGTGACTGCAAGATTAAGGTTGACAGTGTGGCACATGTGAGATTATCTATACTGACAAGGAGAGCAAGCTGCTAGAATCTGAGAACTGTGTTGTCAGCTCAAAAGACGTATCAGCTATTTCAACACAGCTACCAACCTGGTGTACGAGGATACATATACGTCAAGGGCTGATTGCCTCCTCGTGTAAATGGGTGGATGACTGTGGATAACTGTGTTTGAACTGTCGTAAGATGAGAGAAAACCTTCCCACCCGGCCAAGTACCTGGAGTGTTGTTCTGTCAAGCCAATAAACCACGACAAGGGCACGTCAGTGTCAAATACCTCTTGACTGTGTTCACTTCATCAACTCCTGTGAGCCTGGGGGCTCTCTACTCTCACTACCTTCACGAAAAATATGGTAACGATTTGCGGGCGTCTGGCAGCTGAATGGCAGATGGGAAGAAGGAGGTCTTTCCCTCTGTGGCTGTCGACGGTCGTGTGCTGAGGATGTCGGGAGCTGAGGTGTGGTACTGGGCAGCAGAGGAGGAAAACTAGTGGGAGGGAGGCAGTGTTTTTGGCCTCGCTTGTTCAGTTGGATGTACTGGACTCAGGTGTTCGACACATATTCTTCCGTTACAAATTTAAACTCTGTAATGCTTGTAATATTATCTTTTAATCTCTTCTTAAAGTTAAGAATTCACAGTTGTTACAATAGGAGGCTTAGTGTAGTAACCCTCCTCCTTTACCTTATCGTACCTGAGCTGTTCGTTATGGGTCATCCCCGTCCGGCATAATGATACGTGGAGTGAGAGGTGACGCTCAGGTCAGCAGATGTATCATGGTAACAGTCGTGCCTGGCGGAGGTGCTGAAGGTGGCGGATCACGGCTGCGCCTCACGTTCACTGAGGCTGGAGGAGGAGACGACGTTGTTATCTGAGACCGAGATGATGGTGGTGCTTCATCTGGTCGAAGCTGAGGAACTGGGGAGGGAGTAGAGTATGGATGGGAGTAAGGAGGAATATACTTGATATTTCGTACTGGTGGTTATATCCTGACGTGTATATATGGCCTTGATGATCCTAGGAGACTTTGCAAGCCCATAACCCAACCAACCATCCAGTGGATGTGAGTGACATGGCGTGTCAAATGGGCCCAAACATTCTCTGTTGTTTTTTCCAACATTTCGAAATATAATTATGCTGTTATTAGCGCTATCCTGCTGCATGTATACATTATTCATACCCATCCTCTGTATGTGATGTATATGATACAAATATAAATCTATTGGTAAACACAACACGGACAGACAACCGTGCATTTTGTACGGCATGTATTGCAACAATTGTGGCGTTCTGCTGAAGTTTCATGGCTCTTGAGTTTACTGAAACTCATGTCATGTGGCGGATTTGCTCCTTCAGTCTATTATCATTTTCTAATTCTTTAAAGGAAATTAGAGAAGAAAGAAAACGGAGGGCGATGAGAAATAAACACCGTCGGATAAAATGGATTACAGCGGCCGCGGTGCCCATTATCAACGTTTCATTGTGCTATGCTAGGTCTCTTTTAAACAGACGGGTCTGCTGAGGTGTGTCCTTGTTCCTGATGTGTGTTTTGCACTGATGGACTTCCTTCCTATACTTAACGATCGTCTTAGAGTATCGGCTACGCTTGATCCTTGACGCTTGACACAAAATATCTTACCTTATCTGACCTTTTGTCACCATCTCTTACAGTCTTTCAGCCTCCGTGTTGAGGGTCCCATAATGTCAGAGATACAGAGACGCTTCACCTCTTGGCACCGTCCTCGTCGACCATGGCTGGTGGTGGTTCAGCCATGTTTGTCCCCCCTCACACCACACCACAGTCATGTTCCTCTGGCGTCTCATGTGTGCCTACTATACTATGTCCTCCTCTAACACAGCAGCCAATACTACCACCAGACACACGTCTGTCAGAAGGCGTCAGTTCCCACGAACACAACCGAATATTGAGTTATATGTTAGTGATACAGAGAACACGAGACAATACACCAGAGCTTATGGGTTGAATTATGTCCTCATTAAGATAAATTCAGCGGGAGTTATTGACATCATCATGCTTGTCTATATTACGAAAAAGGCCAAAGAACTGAGGAACAAGAAATATATGTGTGTATTCCTCAGCTCAAAGTCTTGTCCGCTGCTGAGATGGGCCGTAAAAAGATGTGGTGTTGTCACAATAACCTGGCGTCTCTTACCTCTGGGTTCTCATTTGTGTCTGTGTGTATCTGGTGACTCTTGACAGTCGTCTGTGTGATGATGGTTGATGGCTGATGCGTCAGACGATATCATAATTCAGACACACACACATGAGACGCCAGAGGAACATGACTGGTGTCAGGGGGACAAACATGGCTGAACCACCACTAGCCATGGTCGACGAGGACGGTGCCAAGAGGTGAAGCGTCTCTGTATCTCTGACATTATGGGACCCTCAACACGGAGGCTGAAAGACTGTAAGAGATGGTGACAAAAGGTCAGATAAGATAACGACACTGACCTGGCATCTTATGGGAGCTGCGAGGAACTAATACCGCCCGCCTCTCCAGCCCCTGGTCCACCAGCTTCTCTGGGAGGGACGGAGTAAGGCCAGTGGCACACTGCCATCTTAGGGCCACCAGCCTCCCTGGGAGAGCCAGAGTAGGGCCAGTGGCACAATGACACCTTAGGTCTACCAACTTCCCTGTGAGGGCCAGAGTAAGGTCAGTGGCACACTGCCATCTTAGGGCCACCAGCCTCCCTGGGAGGGCCAGGGTAAGGCCTTTTGGTTGAGAATGGAACATATTGTTTTTACTTTCATCATGAGAGAATAAATTATGATAAATTCTCTTCACTGAACGTTATTGTTCTCCAGGTTAAAGTAAGTGATCAGCAGATCCACCTGTTCTCTGGCATAACGCTCTTCTCGCTAAACTTACCTCCACATGGCTTCACTTCTTCACTTGTTTCCCAGCCAATATTTATTTCCACAGAGATGCACAGATAGTACATTATCTACAAATCAGTTCCTGGCTCCCTCGGGACTTTCTTCTTGCCTTCTAACCTCTTTCATCACATAAATGACTTTCTCTCATTCACCACACACCACACACACTCATAAATACTTGACCGGACCTGTCTTTACAGTCCTCCGTGATTCTGTGCAAAACCATCACAAAACTCTCCACACAAACACACACGCACACACACACACACACACACACACACACACACACACACACACACACACACACCGTCATTTATGCTCGCTCATTTCTGATCTCACAGGCGTCACACAGCAGGGAAACTTTAAACGTATGAAATCTAATATGTCAAAGACTTAGGCACTCACCACTTGTGGCAAACAAAAGTATCTTTCGATACTCCTTGTATCGGAATGCTCATAACTGGGTCTATTTACTCACACTGTCTTTCTAGGTATAACCATACACCACCACTTCACTTGGCATTGATGTATTTCCTTGAACTAAATCGTATTATCGGAACGTTTGATGTTCAAACTCATTGTTACGTTATATCTGGCAAAATCCTTACCCATTACAATAGTCATATTTAGCCTCATATAATAGAACACTGTTTCTGACATGTGTGGGAGTTGTAGACTCCTTAAACCCATCGTGACAACAACCAGTCCAACACCATACGCTCTGCCATCTACCTGAAGTCCAGTGTTAATCTTCCTCCCTTTTACCACAATTGTTCTACACCGTTTCTCCTCTCATTTGATCGCTACTCTCACACTCACGACTATAGTAAGGCACGACCCATCACTCCTCACTTGTTTGAACTCTAATGAGCTATTGGTAAGTCTATATCCTGCCAGTCCAACCTACATTTTAAAAAGGGATGTTTACAAATACCATCATCAATCATGATCATTGATGCACCTCCCTTCTGTTAGTCAAGCGCCCTGTTATTTCCACTCCTTCGGTATTAAAGCTGAGATTTCCTCTGATTAATGTAAGCAGGTGTCTGGTATGGTTCTCACACAAAGGCAAGATTTCTGAATCTGTATGGCAACGTATATGTTGCGTTATACCGGAGGGTAAAATGAATTTTCTGCTTTTCGTTTAATGTATTTCAAAATTTCGTAGATCACTTGTGAATTAGCGGATCAGTTCAACGTTTTTCGAACTAATATGATGAATAAAGTTCCCAGTATGTTTTACGAGTTAGAGTGACTAAGAACTTCAGCAGTCTACGGAAATGGACAGACAATCGAATTCTACTTGAATATAACCATGCAGGAGATTATTAAACGCAAGGTTTAACGATGATCAACGGTGATTTAGTTGCAGCTCTCGAAGCGCTGGTGCCTGGAACTAACGAGGGATTAGCAACTGAAAAGAAGGCACCAAAAGTTACATCTACTACTTCATGATATCATCTCGTCTAACACCTTCCTCATCATCATTATCCCTTAATTGTAATAACAGCAAGTAAGTTTAGGGTTAGATGGGACTTAAGGGTAATTAACTTACCTTAAAAATTACCTTAAGTCGTCAGGTCTGTCTTCCCTCTATATGACATCAAAAGCCTATCAGTATTAAAAACCTAAGAAATGAGCTGTCATTTGAGAGAGTTCTAACACGTTCTTAAGGTCTGGAACCTAAGCGTTCACATATCCAAACCCGAGAAATGACATTGTGGCCAGACCAACATCCCCTGGAGAATATATTCAACATGGTGGTCTTGTACACAGATGCTGGCCACAGATGGCGGAGGAAATCCTCACTGTGGGTTCGCAGATGGCGAGTGAGTCACTCATAGACCCCCCCAGCCTGTGTGATGTACGAAGGTGGTGCACAGAGGCCACCGTGATGGAGTCACAGCAGATGAGGCTGTCATTGCGTGATTACGACCATCTGTGCTGGACACACTTGATAAAGACATTGCATCTCACTATTCCTCATGAGATTTTCCTGCCCGCCAAAGGATATATTTCATACATATTCGCCATTTCCCGCTTTAGTGAGGTAGCGTTAAGAACAGAGAACTGAGTCTTAGAGGGAATATCCTCATTTGGACACCTTCTATGTTTCCTCCTTTTGGAAATCTAAAAAAAATAACGGGAGAGGAGGCTTTCCAGCCGTAACTACGATTTTATACGTAACTGTAAACTAGATTCACTCACGTAGTGACGTTGTATGCCTTATAGAATACCATGTAAAGGCTTACACACACATACACGCACACACAGGATCCAACCCTATACACACGAGCATTAGATACAAATACCACTCACTTACCAACACATACACGCCCTCTGTAAACGCCCCGCGCATGAAAACAGTCAATACTGATTCCCGCCTTCAGTGAGATAGCTTAGATTCCTCAATAATCCACTGCAAGCCAGACGTATTGCAAACGTATTCTGCATCATTTTTCCGATACACAGCATAAAGAGGCAGAGAAGCCGAGAGATGCGATCTCTGATGAGATATAGATGTGGTGGTCTGAGGTGACCAGATACTTCAGCACTTTAGTGTTGAGATATTCCATTATATGATAAACTTTATGACCCAAGTGGATGTGAAATTCTGAAAACGTTTCTGCCAGAATGTAGCGCCCCTCTTGGTAAACAATGTACGCAGTCAACAGTAAAGTTGTACACGCATTATATTTTGCTCTTGTCGAAGCCGCGGTAAATGTGGCCTGTTGGCATATTGAACCTTTGTCTCCAGCCAGTGGTGGAGGACAACGGTGCCAGATGACTGGTCTCCAGCCAGTGGTGGTGGAGCCCGTAATGCCAGATGACAGATTACACACACACACACACACACACACACACACACACACACACACACACACACACACACACACCTGAACACTTGAGAACATTTTCAATCGGTCTTGCAACTCCCACATATAATTGCAAAGGTCAACAAAAAACATTCATTGTTCTTCCCTGTCCCCTCCCTTCGCGGCTGGTGTGATATTTTGATATCAATTTATGTCGCTATAGATAAGCCTGGAGCTGTTAAGTTTGGGGCCAAATTAGCATCTCATTTTCATATAAATGACACATTTCTGGTGGATCAGCCAAGCAGTGGGTTGCCCCTTTACTCAGCACACAGTGAGGTTGCATAGACGTGGGATGAACGAGACGATGGCCGAGCTTTGATAAGGTGACAACACCACAGGTGGATGTAGGGGAGGGAGGTCGTTGCTGGTGACCAACCACATACAGTGAGTGGTGTGTCATGGTAAGAGGTAGTGTCAGCAACCTCCCTATTGGCTATGACCCAGAGAGGATCTGCGACACGTCCTGACGAACCTCCGACAGCCTCTTGTAAACCACTGGATCGATTCAGGTGACACAGATTAGACGACCCTCATGCAACGAGAGAGAGATAAGAATTGACTGCTCATTTGAGGGAAGGGTAAATTCTTGTCCATATAACAAACATGAATTAAAAAAGATGTGGCTATGCATGACACCTCATGTAGTTGTCATGAGCTGCAGGCAAATGCTACGTTTAATACCCATGTCTTTGATCATCGTGACTCATACATGTGTAAGAAATGTAGCACTTTTCCGCTGGCGTTGGTAATCAACGATTGGCCACCAGCCACTGGGCGTAGGGCGGCTGTGGCTATATATATATGTGTGTGTGTGTGTGTGTGTGTGTGTGTGTGTGTCCGTCTGTCCGTCTGTCTGTCTGTCTGTTGGTACCGTGAAGAATCACATGTTCATTTTTTTTTCTTACTCATGATCTCGCTTGAGAACCTTGGTTCACGCAGGGTACAAACGCTACACCACCAACGCTCATGGCCTTACATCCCACCGAACACGTATATATACATTCCTTTAAACTCACTTTCTCCTGCGTGATACCGCTCGAGGCCTGGGGTTCTCCCCGCTCCAAAACAATGCGTGGCGTCTCGTTACCTGCCTCAAAGTTTTCAGTCACCCGACCCTTCACACAGGAGCAGCTTCAGTCTCAGAGAGTCCGAACTGTAGATGCGAATCTCACTCCCTCAGTGTGAATCCTCCAATTCCCAGTGGGATCGTCAGGGGATAAGATATGTGACCTAGGTCTTTCTTCGTGCGTGACAGGCCAGTGAGCGACGTTTCAGTTGATAGCCGTCGCAAAATCATCATCAGTCTACTGAATTCAGATTCAGTTTAGCAGTTGAATATTTCCATCCTGGCATCTTCCTTCTGTCTATATTGTTAGGTATATCTTCATGAAGTTTGGTCGGGAGGAAACCAGTATAGGTGGCGAGGCGTGGAGACGCAAGTCCCTTGGAGTGGCTTAAGCGGACACAGTGAGAAACAGAGGAGCCAGACCAGAGATGTACGAGACCCCTGGGTGCTGTACACTCCTCATGATGGAGTTGGTGAGTGAGTGAGGGCCGTCTGGCGGTGAGCATCACTTCGTCTTGGTTCTGGCTGGATATTGTACTGTCTCAGTTAACATGGCTCTCGTCCTGCTATTCCCTTCTTGTAGATAACAAAAGATAAATGGAAGGCTCAGATATTCAAATGGATATGTAAATAGAAGATATATGATTGGTTAGAATGATAACCATAATAGCATTTATCATGTTTATCATGATTATCACACCTGTCTGGACTCACGACCATAATTATCATAATGAGAACAAACAGTTTTTGTACGCAAATCATACCATCATCTGATCAAAATAATATATATATATATATATATATATATATATATATATATATATATATATATATATATATATATATATATATATATATATATATATATATATATTCAGACATGTGTGGCAACGGATGTGGAAATAACATCTACACGTCTCTCAGACTATATAAGATATAAGACAATGGCTCTATCACCATATTCAATGATGTGGTGATCTCGGCAACACCTTTTATCTGCGTCGACAGCCAATCAAATTACCTGCCACGGAAAGACACTGAACTATGGACGGAAATTACCACACGATCATTTGTCACTGAGAAGTAATAAACCTAACATTTTCAGACTAATTACAGGTAATTAACGATTCGAGAGCACCATCAAGTGTCTGATGCCTCGAGACTTGTGCCAGAAGGGGTTGTTAATGTTGCCCAACTCGACCCAGTAAATGATAAAGAACAATGATAGTGATCATTTACCGATAAAGATCGGCTAAACAAAACACCACTTCCGTCTTATCTCCGCATGTAGCATTGGTCACCACGAATATGAGATATTGTACAAGCGATACACAAGAGCAGCGAGTGTGCTCCAGGCGCTTGCATGTCCCTCCCCTCCAGCAGGCGTGCAGGAGTAGGGCCATGTAAACAGAAAAAAAGGAATTAAAGATAACAGAACTCCAGGGGAATGATTTAGTGACTAGATGATGAGGCCTCATACATCAACCTCCAATCACCACAAAAGCCACATGAGATTCCACCCACCTCGACCAGCAGCAGCACCATCATCAGCCTCACTATGGTAACCAAAGAGCAATGGTGAATAGCTGGTAGATTACCAGTTCTTGCATCACTGGGTCTAGGATCTGGTGGGACGATAGTCTCATCCTTAGTGAATGCAGCTGCTGAACTCACAACCCTATCAGAACTCCGCGCTGCCAATACACCAAAGAGACGGTCATTTCAAGGGATCAGAATTGCCGGCAATTATTTCATTCCCACTGATATACTGTGACGCTTTAACTACCGGGCTGTTGATGTCATCGGGTGGCAATGGTAACGACTACCTATCTGTTGATTACCGTCAATTACCACTGAGTCCATTGCAATTCACCGATGGTTGTACTCTCCGTCCCCTCCCACAGCGTGTTAAAGATCATTGCCATCGCCAAGTGATGACCTTTTGGAGGTCATGGTGATCCCCAGGTGATAAGAGCCGGTACCATCCCTTAAGTGTTGGAGGTCATTGTGATCCCCAGGTGAAAAGAAGAAATACCATCCTTTCAGTGTTGGAGATCACCCTCTTCAACGAGTGATGGGGATCTCTACACCAGTCTTAGAGATCATCGTCCCCTTCTCCAGTGGTGTTGGAGGTCATGATTCCCCACCAGTTTTGACGACCGCTACCGACCTGGAACTTTCCTCCAAGCAGAGTATAGAGGGAAGTGCTGCCACCCATCATTGCTTGAGGTCCCTGAGACCCAAAAGACGGGGAGAGCCTTGAATAATATGAGAGGTCATTGTACTCACCACTGACAATATGAGAGGTCGTTGCACTCACCACTGTTGGAAATCAGCTGAGCAAACCAGGTGAATTTCTCCATCAACAGATGGATAGTTTATCATTTAGACCAGCCATTGTTTATTGCACTGGCCAGGTACATGCTGTGAACTGTGGCACAAAAGGATTACAGTGGCAACAAAGGGTCTTTGTCAGAACCCACTGAGCAGGTAATTGTAACATCAGATATTGGGGTTGATTGGATATATGAAGTGACAGCCTCTGAACACAATGGTTGACTTATTTACTTGATACGAAATTATGGTACGATCTCAGAACAGACATTCTGTTGACAACAATAAGGTGCCATGCCATTGCTGGCGAGGTCTCCTTAAACCTGTTGTTGAGGTGTTGAATCCTCTTCCAGTCTCAGCCAGAGTATTCCATGGTGTATCCAAGCCTCAACTCACACATTTTGTATGATAAAAATTTCCATGAGTCCTAAGCTAATAAAGGTGGTTTATAGTCTCGACTCCGTCCAATAGTTGCAGTATCTGGTAATCAGTTAATCATGCAGTCTTATCTACACGTATAGTCTGATTCATCCGTCTTATTATGATCGACACATTCTCCTAACGCCTGTCTACAGTCTTCCGCTTGACCCAGCTTCATTTCCACCTCTTTTCTGATCGCATTTCTTTATACTTTTTGACGTCCAGATATTGTTGTCGTGATGTGATGCAAGCCTAGCTAAAAAAAGCATCAGTCTGGATGTGTTGTTGAAGACCTGCGTGAAAGAGGATCCACAACTATGTTGCTTGAAAGTTCCTTTATCAGTAATCCTCTTGTGTGTGGTAGATTCCCAAGACCCACGAGCTGCAAAGCTGATGAGAGATCACTATGTCACCACTGCAGGGGACGACTATTTTACTGATGTCAAGGATCAATACCATCCAGTATATGTGAAGCTTTCCTCCCCTCACCTGCTGACGATGACCCACTGGTGTTGTTCATGACCCACCAGTGCTGACGATGACCCACTGGTGTTGTCCATGATCCACCAGTGCTGACGATGACCCACTGTTGTTGTCCATGACTTACCAGTGCTGACGATGACTTACTGGTGTTGTCCATGACCCACTAGTGCTGACGATGACCCACTGGTGTTGTTCATGACCCACTGGTGCTGACGATGACCCACTGGTGTTGTTCATGACCCACTAATGCTGACGATGACCCTGGTGTTATTCATGACTCATCTTTGCTGACGATGACCCACTGGCGTTGTTCATGACCCACTGGTGTTGTTCATGACCCACCAGTGCTGACGATGACCCACTGGTGTTGTCTGGGACCCACCACTGCTGAAGACGACCCACTGGTGTTGATGATGACCCACTGGTGTTGTCTATGACTCATCTTTGCTGGCGATGACCCACTGGTGTTGTCTGCGAGTCACCAGTGCTGAAGACGACCCGCCACAGTTGGGAATGAGAGCCCCAGATGCCCGGCCATAAAGCCTGATATTACTCTGATTAACGCATTCAAACCCGACGAGGCGGAAAATATGGGTCCACGACGCCCTGTGTGGATAGCCCGGAGGGGCGAGGGAGGGAGGCAAGTGAGGGATGGTACAGTGAGGGAGGTAGGGAGTGGGATGGGAGTGCGAGGGAGGGAGGCTGTGGGATGGTATAGTGAGGGAGGTAGGAGCTGGGATGGAAAAGCGAGGAAAGAAGGCTGGTGGGATGGGATTGCAAGGAAGGAAGTCTAGTGGGAGGGTACAGTGAGAGAGGGAGGTTGGTAGGATGGTACAGTGAGGGAGGGAGGCTAGTGGGATGGGACTGGGAGAGAGGGAGGTTGACAGGGTGTTGCGGTGAAAGAAGGAGGCTAATAAGGTGGCAGAATGAGGGAGGGAGGGAGGCTGGATGAATGGTGAAATGGGAGAAGGACACTGGAGTTATGGTATATTGAGGGATACGGGATAATGGGAGGGTAGAATAAGGGGGCTGGTAGAATGGAAGTTTAAGAGAGGGGAGACTGATGGGATGGTAGAATGTGGGAGGGTGGTTGGTGGGATGATAGTTTGATGGAGGAAGACTGACGTGATGGAGGGAGGGAGACTAATGCCATGGCAGAATAAGGGAGGGAGGGTATGACGTGATGGCAGAGTGAGGGAGGGAGACTGACGTGATGGCAGAGTGAGGGAGGGAAAGTAACGTGATGGCAGAGTGAGGGAGGGAGACTGACGTGATGGCAGAGTGAGGGAGGGAGACTGGCGTGATGGCAGAGTGAGGGAGGGAGAGTATGACGTGATGGCAGAGTGAGGAAGGGAAACTGCCGTGATGGCAGAGTGAGGGAAGGAGAGTATGACGTGATGGCAGAGTGAGGGAGGGAGAGTCTAACGTGATGGCCGAGTGAGGGTAGGGAGTATACCAGATTATCCCCGTGCATACCGCGCGCCAAATGACTCTCTTTCGTTTACTTTAGTTTTATGATAATTTGCTACAGCTCGATGTCTTCTTCTTGTTCGTTGATTCATCGTATATTCATCAATCACTGTGGGATACAAGTCCAGTAACTGATACGTCGGGATGACTAGATGTTCCTAGTAATCTTCGAGGCGATGTCTTGACGCAAGATGTGTAGGTCTCCTTGTCACACACGCAGGGGGAAAAAAAAGAGAAAGACTTCTGAAAAAGAAATATACACGAAGTCCAGCGATGTCTCGCATCTGTAGCACAACATGAGTGTGATTACATAGGTTTAATATTGTCCATAACAAAGGAAATGACTGAGATATGCGAAGAATGATTCACTTCCACAAGAAAAAAAGAGAGGAATGTGATAAGAAGAATGCCATAGATTGACAACCCAGGTGGAGAGGTATGAGAACACAGTGGTACTACAAGGTGACGTTTAGAGCTATCATGCTTCAGTTAGTGACGTTATGTCCATAAGTAAGGCAGAGCTGAGCTGGCGTCCTTGTCGTAGCACACTCTTGTGCCTGATGATCACTGTCACGAGTAAGGTGATGCATTCACATACCTGAGCAATCGTGTTATGGAAGACACAATGCAGATATTCCTGGTAGTCTTTCCTTACACAGAATGTGCCCTGAGTAAGGTTGTTATTAAGTCAACCTTAAATCAAAATTACAACATAATTTTCCCTCTTCAAAGAGGTAATTACTGTGCTACCTTATGATGATAGTGTAATCAAAGAAAATTAACTTTAATATGGACTAAATAACCTCTGAAATTCGTGACTGAATCATCAAAATCTCAGAGTGCTTCTCATCCTCACTGAATATATTTGGTATAAACTTAGAGGAATATATGGTGGTGTCATCAGAACATCACATAGTGTTCGTACAGGAAGTACTTAGATCAACAGTGTCGTCTGACTTCATATATAAGTCTTAATAACCCACACCAGGTCGTGTATAGGTCAGGAGCCTCGTCTGACTTCAGATATAAGTCTTAACAACCCACACCAGGTCGTGTATTGGTCAGCAGCCTCGTCTGACTTCAGATATAAGTCTTAACAACCCACACCAGGTCGTGTATAGGTCAGCAGCCTCGTCTGACTTCAGATATGAGTCTTAACAACCCACACCAGGTCGTGTATCAGGTGAACCTTTGCCCTATAGTTCTCCCTAGCATGCTCCTCATGCCCCTGGTGATGGCTTTGTCCCTCCCTCTCTCTCTCAGGTAGCCTTCCACCCCTCCCTCTCCCTCAGCTGGCCTCTCCCTTCTCCCAGCTTGCACACTTTGCCCCTTCCTCTCCCCAAGCTGGTTCCTGCTCTACCATCTAGCCACAAGCCTTCCCACCGCTCGTCGGTCCTTCGTCCTCCCTAGCCTCACAGCTTGACAACTAGTCTCCCCCTCTACCATGATCCGGGTCTCTCTCGACCCCTCTCTACAGGGAGTGGTTTCCCTCCTTATCATCACCCACTTCCTTCCGGAGCCTCTCCACAGAGGCTGGTCGCCCGACCGCATATCCTGCCGCGTCAGATTGGATTATGTCAGTTTGGATAATGTCAGGCTTTATGGAGGATCCTCTGGGACACTTACTTCACTGGTGCGCCGTCTGGTCTCCATCCTTACCAGATCGTCTCCAGCACTTGTGGGGTTTTCCAACTCTAACACTGGATATCTTCATGTCCTGTGGGTTTATCTCCAACGTTTATTATGGTCTCATCTCCAACACTGAAGAGTCCTCTTTAGGCCTGGTGGGTCATCTCCAACATCGATGGTTCCTCTCCAACCCTGAAAAGTTGCTCTCAAAAACTCGTGAATACTTCTTAGCCTTTAGGAGACATTTGAGGCAAAGATGAGCCATTTCGATCAATGGAAAATCATCCTTATCAATAGTGAATCATCTCCAAACCTGTTGGTGTCGTCTACACTCATGTTATCTGTGGCAGTGAAGGCTCGTCTCCCTCACTCTCCTACCGTACCCACAGTACCACTGGATCATCTTCTGTACCAGCGAAGTGTCCCAAGCAAAGGTAGATAACTGTTATCTCTAACACTCATGAATTGTAGTGATTTCTTTCACTAACCTTAAAGAACAGAACTTCGTAAAGTCCTTCAGAATGTAGACAGGGGAAAGCAGAGATGTCCAGCACATGGAGACGTGCTGGACTCAAGAACTCGTGGGTAACAGTGACCCGAACACTGATAAGTAACAGTGATCTCCAACACTGGTGGCTGGTACTGTTCTCCTGTTCTTGAAGATTAAAGTGGTCTCCAACATTGGTGGGTGGTGCTTGTCTCCTGTCCTTCAGGATCGAAGTGATCTCCAACACTAGGGAGCGTAGTACTGATCTCCATCACCTGTATGTGTTATTGATCTTCAGCACATGATTTCTCAGGGGGGTGAAGCTACTGGTCATCTTAGCTTGCGAAAGAGGACATAGTGTCATCCCAATTCATTGAAAATCATCACTCAATTGAGTTATAAGAAAATTATCACTAGACGAGTGTCACACAGATTATACACTGTTGGAGTTCGACATAATTCTTCCTGGTGTTCGTTAGTGTTACAGATGTGTAGTAGTGTTGCCTGACCTGCCTGGGTGTGAGGGGAGGGCTGACGCCAGCGACCCACCAGGTAACGCTCACTGAATCCCTGTGACAAAGAAGCAATTGTGGTCTATTCTGGTCTCATACAATGGCCGTCTCTAATGGATTATTGACTCTGAGGTGTTAACAGGACTCTGAACTCTACTGGTAGCTGCACTAAGGCTAAGAATACCCCGCCAGGGCCTCAAGAACTAGGGTGAATTTAACTTGAAGTACATTCGTCATTCACTGGGCCACTATGGTTACCGTGGTGATGGTACTGGTGCCGAAGTCTCCTCCTAGAGGGGATGTGTGGAGAGAAAGACTGGTGTTCGCCACTCAGGTCCTGGGTCATTGGCTGTACAGTGTTCCACAGTGGTTCAAACATGAGGATATATATAGAGTTATGAGATATAGTAGCCAGTGGAGCCTCTGTGTGGTCATGTAATCTGGAACTACGATGTATTCCTGCTTCTCATTGTGACTGTGGTACTGGTGTTGCTGTGGGCTGATGCGATGTGAGTCGTCACCCCTGGCCTGCCCAGAACCAGCAGTCCCACACCGGGAGACTTGACTGTCCACAGTGTTGTGGATGGGCTCTGACGATGACACTCCTGTGCAAGGAGGAACCATATTTTCAGTCTACCTTAGCCTAGAGAATGATTAAGATTATCTCATAATTACTGAATGCCCTAGTCTAGTTCGATTGATCTAAGCTTCCCCCTCCAATTTTCTTTGAATCATCTGAATTTTCTCTGAAGCTTTTAATTCTCTTTGAAGCTTCTGAAATAGCTTTACCGATTTTGAATTACGGAGATATTTTGCAGAATATTCATTCAAACAAATTCTCTTTACTCGCCTTCGAAAAATTCTTTATATCCTCCATTTTATCCTTTAAGCTTATGAATTCTCGCATCTGAATTTTTCCAGTGTTTTATAACAGTTTTATAAATACATTTTAATTTCTCTGTATGTTCTAAACTTTTTGATACCAGTATCACAGGTCCCCAGGCAACTCGAAGTACGAGTCCTGTGGTGTCACATGGAATGACAAAATGTTGATTCACATTCTAATGCTATTCTTATTGAAATTCAACTTCAAAAACATTTATTCTGATAGTTTATGAATGTTATTTGACTGTAATTTGTTTTGATTCTACTTCGAGGAAAACCATAAATTTCACAGAAGAAAATTGGAGGCAAACTAGAGGGTATTTGACGCTTGGAAAGAATTATGGGAGACTTTAATTTCCATATTTGTTGGTGAATAGATGGGCTTATATCTTCCCTGGATGCCAGTTGCCCAGACGAGAGAAGTGGAGGGAGGAAGACACAGTGTCGGGGATGGAGGGAAGGGGAAGGGAGATGGAGGATAATGGAGGGATAGTTGAGAGGGAAGGATGTTGGAGGGATGATGAGAGAGATGGGGATGGGGGTGATGTAGTGATGGAGTAAATGCGGAAGACAGGTAATAGATGAGAACACAGTGAACTGAAAAACTTACCCATCTAGTAACTACCTACGCGTCTAAGAACTACTTACCTATCATCTAATTACCTAACCATCTATTAACTACCTACCCATCTATTAACTACCGACGTATCTAATAACAACTTACATATCATATAATTACCTAACCATCTATGAACTACCTACCCCTCTCATAACTACCTACCCATCTGATAACTACTTACCTATCTAATAACTACCTACCCATCTAATAACTCCTTACCTATGTAATAACTACCTACCTGTCTAATGACTCACTGCCTAACTTATGACTAAAAACAATCATTTCCGGGAAGGAGTCAAGGCGCTACTCTGCAAAGCAAAAAGAAACTGATTTCCCTCCAGATACACGGTCAGTCTTGACCAAGATCAACATAGACGACAAGTTTCATACCAACTGTTACATACTATAATCAAAACATTTGTATCCCTTTATTGCGTATTGATGGTCTTCCCGCTGACGATATCTGATGATACCTTATCCCACTATCCTATAAGCTCATGAAATGCTCCCAGGGTGGTGTTCTGTCTCCTTCCATGACCTGGGTAGCGATTGCCAGGAACATCTGATGTGTTTCACACGCTGACATATCACCTGTTACTGAGTGTTCACTATTTTTCCTCACTTCTTGCATCACCAGCTGCCTAAACGAAGGCAGATGGTACCTTCAGGGGGGCCAACTGTCTTGCGCCATCTACGTCGTGGGTTCTCGAGCCCCCTAAGAGTCTGGCGCACTCCAGTTCCCACTGCTCTATCTCTCCTGGCGTCTGTTAACACTGGCAAACGTTACTCAACCCCCCCTGCCAGCCATCCTGGCCTCTCCTCGGCCAGAGTTTAGTGGTAGAAATAATGCAATAACCATACCAGGTTAAAAAGAATAAAACATCCCTGCATTAATATTCAATAGCCAGGCTACGCTAATATCCAAAGACAAGGTCAAACATGAAAGCTCGCATTTCAGAGCCGAGCAACGTTGACAATATACAATCATCGACCAGGCTACGCTGAAGATAACGTCTCTAAATACATGAGCGAAGTCAAACTCCGTTCTTTAGGACTTATGAAGGTGGCTGCTGACAACAGATTCTACCGAGATGTTACGGAGGTTAGGATGTCACACCTCCAACTCTCAGAGCCCGAACATATGCCTCGTACACCCAAGGGTTGATATTACCCCCCACACACACACACAGCCATAACGATATAGTTTGAAGGTCAGAAAATGATGGGAGAAAAGACCGATGGTGAGGTTATTTATCTCAAACACAGGAGAATCTTTTAGCCTCGAAAGAGCCCAGTTATCTGCTGTATTTTGAATGCCTGTGTATACCTACGCCACAAAGGTGTTCTCTGTGGTAAACGTTCTACGAAAAGACCGTGGTCAGGAACAGACGACTAAGCGTTCGAGCTAGACTCTTCTTCTACTTGTAGAAAGTGATAGTACAGGAGGGGATCATTACTAGACCCAATGTTCTATGCCATTTTCGTCACCTTCTACGACAAACAGGAGATAACGTGGGTAGTATTCTTTCTACCCAATACGTTGGACCAGATATATTTTTCCCATTACTTTCGTAAAGTAAAAAAAATATATCTTTGTCACCAATGCTATTGTTTACTCACCCTAACGGGAACAACAGGGACCTGTTTCTTGTGATGACGATACTCCTGTCACCTCCTGCAGCTCAGGGAGGGTCAATCCCCCACTGCGGCAGCAGCAGCCAGAGGCCCTCTTCACGCTCCCACTGGACATTCCCGACCCAACGTAGCTCAACTAAACCGAAACAAAAGTATCGCGAGCGAAACTAAATTGCTTTGCAATAATTGCACAAAGCTCTTGGTGCATTTTCAGCTGTCACTTACCTTACAGAGCAATGGCAACATAAATGTAGTGAAATTCTACAACAGTGGCAAACCGCTTTCCCCGTGTTTTGTGCAACTTTACCACTTTATTGTACCGTGGCTGAAAACGTATTCCACAATTATTCCTTCCACTTTTTGTACGTTGAAAACTCTACTGATGATAAAGATTAATGTGACGGGTGTTTTCAACTATGACTTTGAAACACCAAGAGTTCACTAGTGTTTCCTCAACATCAGCACTGCATAGCTTGGATGTTTATGAACACCCGAGAGAGCTGTGTGTGTTTGTGATTCGTGAATTTAAGTGAGTAATAATTCCTCAATGAATTCCAACGAGTAACGATTCCTCACTGAATTCCAGCGAGTAACGAAAATACTCTTGGTTTTATGTGACGACTGCTACTGGTTTTACTTACCATGGTGTTGTCTGGTAGTGTCTGGCGTGTTCCTCAACCACCAATCATTCACTTCCAATTCCTATGCGTTAGGGGAAAAAAAAACTATGCACATGAATTTCGTCCTTTGGATATTAGACTGCAAATGACCAACCTCGGGTTGAAAGAGTCGTTTGGGCTTTAGTTAATGGAGTCCTTTTTCCCCCATGTGATCATCAGTAGGGAAGGTCAAGTTTGTACACAGAGGAGAGGGCCTTTCGACTTTATTGTATCAAAAGTGTTTGAGCCCAACATGAACGAGTCTAGACGCTGTGTTAAGCCCAACATGAACGAGTCTAGACGCTGTGTGAAGCCCAACTTGAACGAGTCTAGACGCTGTGTCAAGCCCAACATGAACGAGTCGAGACGCTGTGTTAAGCTCAACATGAACGAGTCGAGACGCTGTGTCAAGCCCAACATGAACGAGTCGAGACGCTGTGTTAAGCCCAACATGAACGAGTCGAGACGCTGTGTCAAGCCCAACATGAACGAGTCGAGACGCTGTGTTAAGCTCAACATGAACGAGTCGAGACGCTGTGTCAAGCCCAACATGAACGAGTCGAGACGCTGTGTTAAGCCCAACATGAACGAGTCGAGACGCTGTGTCAAGCCCAACATGAACGAGTCGAGACGCTGTGTTAAGCTCAACATGAACGAGTCTAGACGCTGTGTCAAGCCCAACATGAACGAGTCGAGACGCTGTGTTAAGCCCAACATGAACGAGTCGAGACGCTGTGTTTCTTACGAACTAATAAAGTCCAGGAAAGACTAACAGAGATAAAAATACGAAAGTTTGTGCAAACTCCAAAATTTGTGTATGTTAGTGGGTCAGCTGGCCTCTGGCGAAGTCATCCCCACTCTACGGTGTATGAGGTGAGGCCTGTCCCCTGGGACAGACCCTCTGGCAATGCAAGTGGGTAAAGATTATTGAAGGATTAATGAGGAACAGCTGTTCCTGCATGGAAGAGAAGCACTTATCTTGATAACTCACATGAAATGGTTAGTCTCACTCGCTCCATCCATCCGTTTGTCCATCTATCTTCTCCTCTCTCTACATCACTCTGATAACTGCTTCCCATCTTTGCCCTTCATAAGTACTTGTATCTGTTGTTTCTCACTGATTACGCGGTGTACGAATTATGCACAATTTTTTTGTCAGTCATTCAGAGCAAAGAGGAAAAAAGAGATGTGCCAACACCCACTCATGGATATTCCACAGGATGTTTATAATATAGTCTATATAACGTTTGTCTTCCAAAATGAAGCTTGTTGAGCTTGATAAAAGGAAATTGCGCTTTTGACGGGAGTTTTATCATCATAAAACAGTAATGTGATTCACTTCACACTTTTTTGTCGAATCTGTGATAATGAAGCTATTTTATACTCACGTTGAAAAAAATGTCGTTTCCTCTATGTGTTGTTAAAAAGTGAAAATAAAGCGGCGATAAAAATGATTACTTTGTCATAGTGCGGTAAAAACAGGTTGTAATTAGCGGGTTTTGTGATCGGCTGGGAATATGGTTATCGAAAATAAGGACGATAAAGGTTATGACCTAAGGTCATTAGATTAGTAATGGTTAGAGGTCAGGTGAGGATTGATAACCATACAGCTGAAGATTTAGTTGTTCTTGTCTAGGATTTACGAGGCCACAATATGACATTGTATATAAACAACCCGTCGCTCTTTTTTCCCTCCACTTAGAGATGTTGACATAAAGACGGCAATGAAGACAATAAATCCTGGGACATAAAGACACATAGATCAGGATTAACCATAAGACTGATGTCGTGCACATACTCTTGCTTACAAAGCAGCATATTCAGAAAGGGCATACGAGAACCTCTTGTATGAAGCTGCTTTGCGCTCAAAGGCTAACGAAGTTGGTATTGCGACACTTTAACCATACCCGACGCACAAGGAAACACTGAAGATTTTACTTGGACACCACGACCATCCACCTCGAGTCCTTTATGTGCTCCAGAGAACGAATACGAGACATTTACGAAGAAGATAGCCATCACCACACTGGCTGCCTGTACATCAGGGAAATGAATTCCGAGGGGCCTAATGAACAGCCTACGTACAGTTCCAGGATAAATGTGTGTCCAAAGGGATCTTGAGCATCCCTCCCAAAATCAGGATGGAAGAATCAACCTCCACTTTGTTCTTAAGCATCAGCCTTGCAATGAAGAAGAGGGTCCAATGCTGCCGATGAATCTTTGAGTTGGAGATCCACATAAGGCGAGGAGGGAATCCACAGCAACTTAAGCATTAGGAGACTGAAATAAAGCCTTTTGACTTAGAGTATGAAAGCTAGGCCTCTGGAAGCGATGGCACACGCCTTCCAAGAATTTAGTGGATTCAAAGTCTGATCAATTCTCTAGAAAAGCATAGGAGATGACTGCAAAGATTGGTCATTGCTAATTATCTTATTAATTAAGCGTGTATGATTATAAAGTTTCCCTCACTAATCGTGAAATTCAAGTTTGACAAGGACCTTGATTAGCAGTGTCTTTAAGTCCTCATCAAAATGAACATAAAGATAGATATAGATAGATACGCAGATAGATAGATAGGCAGATAGATAGATACATACATACATAGATAGATACATAGATAGACAGATAGATACGCGTGTGATTATCTTTTGTAGGGAATATAAGATTCGATCAACGTCTCTGGTTGAGAATGAAAGAGCAGGAGGAAAGTTTTATACATATACAAATTTCTTTTTTTTACTCGAGACAGATAACATACTGTAAATGTTTAATGAATGAGAATATGGATACATGCTTCACGCACACACACACACACACACACACACACACACACACACACATATGTATATACATGGATGGTATTCACGTGGGCTGACAGATGGTTTAAGTGACTGTGTCCTCTGGCAGGACATCAAGGTTCTGAGACATCAGACTTCGCTCAGATGCTCCCGGCCCAACACAGGCCTGTATTTTCATCTTCCTGGAGCACCACAAAATATATAAAAAAAAAATGGGGCCAGACTTCTTCTACGACTTCTCCTTTGAAGGAGGTCGAGAACTAATGAGCAAATAACGCTTCCTCAACCTGACACACACACACACTACAGAGGCCACTGGAAAGAGACCTAGAGAGTGGAAAGGAAGGAGCCATGAATTGCAGTTCTGGTTCGTATCATTTCTGTGACTCGTTCACTTCAGTACGGTCAGGAAGGCATTGCCCAACTGGAGAAAGTCATTCCTCTCTGTAAGATTTTCATCTTACCTGATGCCAGGTTGGGGTTTCATTCGGCAGTTAAGATGCTAAAGTTGATGAAGTGTGAGAAGATATTATTACGAGATGGTGTTTCAGCTATGATCATGTCTTTAGATCTTTGGTTTATTGCCTTCCTTCCCCAGGGAAAGAAATTCTTCGCCACTTGGGATAACCAACTCCTCAAGGCTGAATTTATGACGAGAAGTCAACAAAGTCTTTGATTCTCCGAAAGCGTTTCTGATAAGAAGTGATGTGGAGTTCTTCTTCACATTGATAACCTTTGATAAATGAGACCTGAATTGACGATTGTAGTCAATAACAACAAGAACATTTTTCCACAAGCTGATCTAGAATTTGCTTATTTTTTTAATCCAAGTCGAAAGAGGATGCAAGATGGGTAAGTATCTACCCCCAAACACTAGCTTTTGTTCTGGGATCGTAATGTTCGCAATTTGTGAACATTCATAATATGTATAGAGGGAAAAAAAAATCGACATTTAAACGAAAATTTCATCATTTCTTGGAAGACCAGACGTATCATTTTCACTCTAATATACGTGTATCATTGAGGGAGTGGCTCTCTATTACCAAGCTTAAATACCAGATCTTGTTGGGAAGACACACGCACTGGAAAGACTACACAGAACCACGAGCCTTTAACGAAGGAGTTGGATATAAACAGAAATGAAGAGCAGAGACCTTTTTCTTTCTTTCAAATATGCAGCCTGTTGTGGATGAGAGAGCTTGGGAAGTGAGTCAGTTGTTGTTCGCTGGGAGTATGTCTAAATCACTGAGACAATGTAGGTGGCGAGTATATATGTAGTCACCAAAGTCAGATATTGTGTGTCTTTGTGATGGACCAGTGTGGCACCAGAATGAGACATCGTATATTGCTTTGGAATAGCATTATCCAGACGAATGAGATAGTACCGAAAGAACAGAATTCTTAAAGTGCGGAAAAATAGCTTGATCTATGAGTTCTCCACCCGTTGTCCATTCACTGAACCTAAACGTCTTCAGAAAAATCCTGAGGAACGCAGACGAAGGTTGATCCAACGTACCTTGGACGCAAATTCTCCTTGGAACAACAAAATCCCGATATCTAACGTCCTGGTGCTCCTGCAGAAGGGATTGACCAGACTGTGTGACAATATTTACCTAAGGCTTGGGCGGAGCAGATGCAATGGAGGCTTCTTTTAAAAGGCTATCTCTTTGATGTCCTTCGTCCAAAGTCGTGAATCTACAATGCTGGGTTGTCATGCCCAGATCACCCCAAATGGATGACAAGGGTGGACACACTTGACATACTGGAGACCTTCACAATACATGTGCCTGACTTTATCTTTACGTGAGCAACTTACTGGGGAACTTTGTTGCTACGTCATAGAATAACAAACTTTACTGAGAATTTTGTGTCGTTTCTGTCATGGCATGACACACCTGTATACACAGTTTGTTGGTGAGGGTTTACCGGTGTGACACGCCAATCTAATGGACCCACGTTCGCATCCCGAGCAGGGCAGCCGGCTCATAGCCTACCCAGCTGTTCATCATCCCTTCTGGAACTGATCGAGGAACTGAAGCCCCATATAAGCTGGGCTATCTAGAAATGTGGGTACACATAAGGTGTAAGACGGTAAGAGATGGGGTAACTTGGGTGTAAAACTTTTTCCCCATAAAACACACACATTCACACACACACACACACACACACACACACACACACACACACACACACACTCACACACACACACACACACACGTCAGGGAGGCGAGAAGCAGCCTGGTCTTGGGTCATTCCTTAAACAACACAACTAAAGCTGGATTTGTTCAGCACATTCCATGTACTCGTCTGGTCCATTGTCCTGCACCGCCACACACACTAGGTTGGACTATATCACTTTCGGGAACCCTCCACCGCTGTCAGGCGCACTCTAACACACCAAACACTTACTGGAACATCCAGTGTTGCAAGGAAAACTTGTCATTTAACAGTCAAGTAAGAAGGCATTTTATCGGTCATCTAGCGGAGGGTCGAGACCCCACCTTGCTAATGGCACTTAGTGATGACTGGTGGTCCTCGTCTTAGTTGTTGCTGGAGAGTTAGATGCTTAAAGAGCATTCATCCAAGCGGGCAATTCGGTAGGAGACACTGCAGCGAATTTCTCATTCCCCTGACTGATGAGTTTTCACATACTGACCTCACCAGCACCAGTGTCCATGATCAAGGCTATCACAGTACAGTGGATGGTACTCGTCCACCCTTATGTTATCTCTCTTCTTATGTGAGTCTCGCTCAGTTGTTCAGAAATGCCCATCTAGCCATCCCTTACGTAAACGTCTTCAATAAAGAGTTGTTATAAAGGTCAGAGAGCCATCAGCAAAGACATCTGCTTCCCCTGCAAGTCTCTCAGTGTTTATAACTAAATTTGAGAAGTTTTTAGCATAGTTTTTAATCTCATAATAGCGTAAAGTCATGCACTTGTTTTATACAGGGGATTGTGCAGAGGGCATGAATATGCAGAAGATTGTGCAGCTCCCAAACTAAGAAAAAAAGATAATGTATGCTATCATTTCTGGATTGGTACAGAAACCATCAGATTATTTGGGCTACTTCAACCGCAAAAGATGAAATTAATCTTTTTGCTCTCGGTGCCCTTCAAAGTGGCCGTTACAGTTAATTGTTCAAAGGCTACAGATGTGCCTATCCCCGACCATGATAGAGGGCACTCAATTTATCATGAGGTGATCGTCCTCCTGGCACACTACACAGTACCTTTCAACATGAGGTACTGGTCTCCCTAGCCCAGTACAACAGGAGGTACTGGTCTACCTGGCCCAGTACAACAGGAGGTACTGGTCTCCCTAGCCCAGTACAACAGGAGGTACTGGTCTCCCTGGCCCAGTACAACAGGAGGTACTGGCTTCCTGGTCGTATAACCATGTAAGATCGTAGCACAAGCCAGTATCACTACATAAACAAAACAAGAGAACATGCAGGTGGTGGAAAACAAAATTTTCTCGCATGTCAACAGTAGAGGGAGGGAGGCAACCAAAGGGAAACTGAGATCCTGGAGAGGACAGGTCTACCACGGCCCAGCTCTGCTGTATTTGGGAGATACGTTCAATCTAAACGTTATCTGTATCATTCACTAAAACTGCATCAGAATGTATAGTTAGATATACAGATAGATGGATAGATAGATAGATAGATAGATAGATAGATAGATATGTAGAAATTCTGATCACAATAGTCCATGTTTATAGTTATGTGAGGATGTTTACCTGTGCGAGTGTGTGTGTGTGTGTGTATAGAGAGATCGCAATTCTGTCAAGGTCAAACTGAAACATCATATCAGGAGAGTTCCACATTGTTTTCATCAGAGGAACGTTATTGCCCGTGACCCAGGTGTAATCCCCTAATGTAACCTGGCCAATAGGAGGCTGCTAGAGGAGGAGAATGATGGGGCTCGTTAGCTCTTAATGTAACGTCATATTTTGGTCCGGGTTGGTGCAAGTTATACCTTCAGAGGGACAGGATCTCCAACCATTTCTCTTGGTAGGTCTTGAGTCGTATCTTCGAAAGCCAGTAATGATATGGAATTATATGATAGTACTAAAGAAAAATATCCACAAGGGGAAACTGACTTTAACTTCACTAAAAGGAAGAGCTTATTGGAGACGTGGAGAGAGAGAGAGAGAGGTAGAGTGAGTGAGTGAGTGAGTGGGAGAGAAAGAGAGATTCATAGGGAGTGGACTTACGACGAGACTCTGCCACAGGAAAGTACTGAGTTACGAAGAACGAGATGTCTGAGTTACGTATTGTCAAGAGTTACGTACGAGCAGAAGAGACTGTGATGTTCGTGGATTGAAAGACAGCAGCCCACGTACCTTCCACGTACTCCCGAGAGGCAAATAGACAGATAGAAAGACAGATAGATAAACAAACATAAAGATAGATAGACAGATGGACAGACAGACCTAGAAGGAGACAGAAAGAGAAGTATAACCTTAAAGACCCCACATTCACCATACTTCCACACACTTCAGTACAATGACGATCCTTTTGACGCTGGTGGCCACCCGCACTAATCCAAGACCTCTGGGATCCAGACTGATTCTAGCAACAACCTCAGCATAGTTTCAAAGATGTAAGAGAAGCAAAGCTTCATTAATCATGACGAATTATCCTCAAATGACTGTACAGTTAAAATTTATTTTTTTGCTCAGCTTCGAAACCAAGCTTGGGAAATGTTACTTTTTGGTGATTGACATATATATATATATATATATATATATAACCATAGAGGTTATGAAGCCGATGTTCAAGGTACCTTCCATCGTAACGAACTAATACCACCGTCTAAGATCACATACAGTGGAACAGTTGGCCACTATATAATGCCTCGGAGTTTGGAGGATGTTCGCAGTGTGACGCTGCAGATGTTGTGTATTGATAGTCATGAGACTGACATGGTCCTCATCCTCTATAGAAGAAAGATGGTCAAGGGCTGAGGTGTTCTAACCTGACCCCCTTCGTGATCGCTTGGCTTGCAGATTCTATCTATCCCAAAAGTCGTCACCTGCAGTCATACAGAGACTCAATTACAAGTACGTACGAGAAATACATTCCCTAGTCAACTTTGGTATTCTTTTTCAACCATCTGAACTTCAATTACATAATGTTTCCATCGTGTATAAGAGGTGGTGGCTGAGAGGTGAGGTTGTGGCCCCTCTGGCGAGACAGGAGACTGTGCCAGCCAACTATCCTCAGCCATCGTGTATAAGAGGTGGTGGCTGAGGAGCGAGGTTGTGGCCCCTCTGGCGAGACAGGAGACTGTGCCAGCCAACTATCCTCAGCCATCGTGTATAAGAGGTGGTGGCTGAGAGGCGAGGTTGTGGCTCCTCTGGCAAGACAGGAGACTGTGCCAGCCAACTATCCTCAGTGATCGTGTATAAGAGGTTGTGGCTGAGGGGCGAGGTTGTGGCTCCTCTGGCGAGACAGGAGACTGTGCCAGCCAACTATCCTCAGTGATCGTCAGGAGCAGATCTGTGGAGAAGATTCCATTCCTGGCAAGGATGAAGGTCTTGAGGGCCTGAAGAAGCTGGGTAGGGCTCTGCCAGGCTCACTTTTATACCTTCCGTCTAAACACCAGGATCTACCAGCAGAGGCGGAGGCTCTCTCTGGTTTGTGTGTACCTACTGGTTTATACCTACTGGTGTGGGTATACCCGCTGGTCTGGGTATATCTACTGGTCTGGGTATACTTACTGGTTTACATCCACTGGTCTGGGTATACCCACTGGTTTGGGTATACTTACTGGTTATTTCGACTGGTCTGGGTATGCTTATTGGTTTGTGCACACCCACTGGTCTGGGTATACTCTCTGGTCTACGTATACTCATTTGAGTTTACTCACTAGTTTTGATATACTCACTGGTCTCAGTGTACTTGCTAGTTTTACTATACATTGGTTCGAGTGTACTCACCAGTTTTAGCGTGTTTACTGGTTTATGTATACACACTAGTCCTAGTATACACACTAGTGAAATATGATGCGTAGCATGAACCTGTTGAACACACACACACACACACACACACACACACACACACACACACACACACACACACACACACACACACATATTCATATCAGTGGGTAAGCCTCAGTTAACCATCTGCTACAGCTACCCTCAGACCGGGTCTATCCTCCTCAGACCGGAGGCGGAAGAGGAGACCTGATGCATGGTCGGCCAGAGGAAGTGGAGTTCGGGCAATAGAGACTGTACGGGTTGAGGCAGGTGCCCAGGATAGAGGCTGGCTATTGGATAAGATGATCTCCGGGAGTTAGGTGGTGTTGGTGCTGTTTGCCGCTGCTACTGTTAAAGGGTGTGGGTGGATCATGGCTGTGGAGGGAGGTCGATGCATGGTCATTGATTCTAGGGAATGGTTACTGGACGGGTGTTGAGGGACAGTGATGGTTGATGTAGAGTGGCTGTTTTTGTGAGCGGTTGGTGAAAAGTGGACGTTCAACGGGGACCTTGAGTGATAACTCGAATGGCGGTCACAAGTGAGGACTGGAAACTTGTTGGAGAGAGGCTGGAGGGGTGCTCCATGAGGGTGACTGTTGGTGGTTATGGAGGTATAACTGCTGGAGGATGGCTCTAGGACTATGGCTCACGAAGAGTCCTGGATTTGTTGGTGTGTTTCCAAGCTTTGGTCTAAATGGGGCACTGTCTCCCCACCACATCTCATACTGCACCGTTGTATCTCCCATATTCTGCTGTATTGCTGTAACAACACCTCACTTCTTGCTCCGTTCGTGGCATGTCTACCTTGGCTGGTCTATCATCCCGTCATCTCACTAGCACCTCTTGTTGTCTTGTGGGTGTAAACCCATTGGCTAAATCTGCGTTATCTCCCTCACCATATCTCGTGTTGTGTTGTTGGCCTCACAGAATTAAATTCTCGTCACGCTGTGTTCTTCCTGTGTGTCTCTCAGAGCCGATCTGCTGTGTCATCGACACACATTACCTCTCTTTGTATTGTTAGTCTGTCTGTGTAGCCTAATTAGCTGCTTTGTCTACACTGCTCGGCCTCATCTTGTCAAGCCTTTACGATAACCAGTTCAGACCCAGTCAGACGCATCGAGCACCCTCACCACAGTGGCTGATGCACTCTGCTATACACCAGTGCTGCACTCAGCGGGACACGATGACATTAGCCCCAGTGTTGTGTTCGGTTGTACACAAGATCCTCAACCCCGGCGTTGTACTCAGTCGAGCACCAGAACATTAAAACTCGTGTGGTACTCAGTTGTACACAGGAACCTCAGCCGACGTGCCGTACTCAGCTGTGCACAAGGACCTCATTTCATGTATAGTACTCAGCTCTACGCCAAAACCTCAACCTATGTACTCAGCTGCACGCAAGAACCTTAACTTATGTATAGTACTCAGCTGTACACAAGAACATGAACCTATCTACTCAGCTGTACACAAGAACATGAACCTCTCTACTCAGATGCATACAAGAACCTTAACTTATGTGTTGTACTAAGCTGTACACAAGAGCATGAACCTATGTACTCAGCTGCACACAAGAACCTTAAGTTATGTGTTGTACTAAGCTGTACACAAGAACATGAACCTATGTACTCAGCTGCACACAAAAATCTCAATTCATGTATAGTACTCAGCTGTACACAAGAATCTCAGCCCCGTGCATCACCTCAGCCCCCTGCATCACCTCAGCCCCCTGCATCACCTCAGCCCCCTTGGGACTCTCAACTCCTGAACGAAATGAAAAATGAAAATCCAATCGACGTAAGTCTGAGCACTGATCCCTGTCCTGAATTCACAACAGTTTTCTGATATTGTTTTCTCTTTCGTGCCCTTGGACAAACCTGGCGCATCAAGAGTACAACAGAAGGGTCCAGTCCTCACAGAGACGATGGTTAAGGCTCGTAGACGATGGTTAAGGCTCGTTGAGGTATTTTCAGTTGACCGTTTTCATTGAGATTGATATAATCGTTGAAGTCAAAAGTGTTTCTGAGTCATGGGAAATCTGTGATCCACAACTTTGAACAACAAGAGAACGTTAAAAGAGAGACAAATGCTTAAAGCTGTCTCAATCAACGAAACGTTTCAAGGTGTTCGAGACTCAGAAATCTCGTGATTCAGTCGTATCAGTCAGATTACACCCAGCAAAAATATATATGTAAAAAAACAAACTTATCTTGGGACTGATATGTATGAGATGCCGAGGCCTTTCCCCTGGCGAAGTTTGGGGTCTGTGAATAATTCAGAGATTAAAAGCAGGTTGGTTTTTAATGGGATCAGAAGTCCCTCATGGTGAAGCAACCTTCAGTATTGGATCCTTTTGTTTATCCTCTCGTAACCTTTATGAGGCGCACGTCTGTTTGTTTTCGTGCATACCTGATATTCTCAGCAGTGGTAAGAGGCAATATTACGATGGTTCCGTTCCGCTCAAATATACAGAATAAACGTAAGGAATTAACATGTTGCCATGTTTGGAGAGGTCAGAAAACCTTTTTTTTTTCTTCTAGATATTATCTGTCTGTCTGGTCCTCAATGCGTCTCCAGCTTCCCGCAGGTCACCATCTACATTATGGCTCCTAAGTGTTCGGTGAAGGTAACCTTTGCCAACCTTCGACCGTAAAGTTGGTCGTCAGACTCGAACTGCTCCGCCAAGAACGATCATCTTCTCTTCCTGTAAAATCTCTGATCATGCAACGACCCTCGAATCATCTCGAGCATTAAGGAAAAGCTTAAAGAACACTCAAAGTTCCTTAGAGGTTGAGGAGAAGTGGGGGGGAGGAAAATAATCCGCTTTGGTATAATTATCGCTCCATTAACTTCTTGTTTAACGCCAAACTTTTCCAGAGAACTTTTCCAACGAGATCACAGGCTTGGTAATGAGGGAAGAGATTATCTCTCACACTGGTAGGATGAAACTATCGTCTTTCAGGACCAAGATTTTCTCTACACTAGCTCCCAGGGTGTCTTCAGTAGATATTATGCTTCTATATCTTTTTTTTTTTTTGCCCCTGAAACAAAAGCGAGAGTGAAACTGGACCTGGAGCGACACTCGCTCTAAATAGCGCTCGTACGCTCGAGGCGAAGATTTACATTCCATCATGTATGCAAACGCTCCCCTGCTTCTTGACGCAGGCATCATTGCCACCATCACGTGATGAATCTCTCGGTGGGAACACCAGCATAACAACTGCGGGAGCTTTAGGGCTTGGCTTGGGTACTGTGGATCAAATACTACCAGATGGTGTCACAAACCCTGAGGCTAAAACGAACTTGTGGTTACATAAGGGTAATGTTTCCTGGTGTCTCTTTACGTCAGAATATATCCTTTTCATACAGTCGCTCACGCTCGTCAGCGAGGAAATGGAATCAAAGGAAAGCTTCACCGTGAAACCACACGTCAACTTATCCTAAAAGGGATCTGGTTGGTTTTTGTTTTTATCATTTCCGAAATGCCTTTGACTGGCTGGTTAACTTATCTATAATCGGTTTATCTCTGCATCAGTTCAAGAAAGATAAAATCTAAAAAGAATTGAAAGACTCTACAGGAGGGTGGAGAGGGAGTGATCGTCTTAAAAGAAGACTTTGGAGGTAAGAAAGTCACAAGGTGGAGGAGGAGCCTCCAAAGGTGTTGGATTCCATCTCAGATTTGTGCCCTGCGAAGGCTGGAGACTGGAAAAGGAGGACCAGTCATCCTCTGACACAACTCTGGCCATCAGGAGACTCCAGTGAGGAGAATGTAAGACACAATAGCGCGGAGTAAACACCGCCAGGATCAAAATGTTTAGATTTTCATGAGAAATGCGAGCGTTGCCGTCACTCCAGACCTGCCTTCCCCTCCAGCCTCACCTGCTGCCCAATCATGGCTCGACAACCTCCGCGCCACCTGTTGAGTCCCGCTGGAACCAACGGGGCGAGGCTGGAATTTACAAGTGAGATAGAGAGTAAAAAGACTTAGGACTTTCGTAGTGTAACGGTTAGCGTTGTTGACCATGGCGTATTATTCACGGGCCTCCCAGGGTCGAGCAAATAGCTTCGAATCCTGATTCCGGCAGTCGGTCCACAGGGAACCCAAGCTGTTCGTCCACCCTTAGCGGTTGATTGATAAAATTCATACCTGGCTCAGGCTAGTGTATATATATATATATATATATATATATATATATATATATATATATATATATATATATATATATATATATATATTATATATATATATATATATATTAGTGTTAATGGAGTGGTGGGAGCAGGGGACTGGAAATCCTCCCCTATCGTGTTATTTTCGAAACGAAGGAACAGCTGGGATCTAGAACGAAGCCCTGGATCGCGTAAAGGTCTTCCCTAGTTATGCTGACGGGAGGAGTTAACTCCGCGGACGGTTCAATCGCGGAGTGAGAGGATGATTAGAGGCGCTGTTGCTAGAGCGGAGGAGGGATCGGCACCAGAGCGGGAGTGAGGGGTCAGGCGATCACATGGAACGACTTTGACAGTGAAGTCTGGCTGGAGGGAGCTGGGGAATGAGGAAGATGATAGCTGGCTGGAGGGAGCTGGGGAGTGAGGGAGATGATAGCTGGCTGGAGGGAGCTGGGAAGTGAGGGAGATGATAGCTGGCTGGAGGGAGCTGGGGAGTGAGGGAGATGATAGCTGGTTGGAGGGAGCTGGGGAGTGAGGGAGATGATAGCTGGCTGGAGGGAGCTGGGAAGTGAGAGAGATGATAGCTAGCATGGCAGCTGAATGTACATAAGCTGGTGTGACTTCGTGCATAAGTTCTGGTTCCCAGTGAATGAATGAAAATGGCTGAATAATCTTTAGAAGCTGAGAGAGATACTAGGGTCTTCGTTAAGACCTCAGAGGATATCGTCAGTCAGATAAACGGTCTTGGGTTTTACTCTGTTAACTTCAAGTTAACGTAACTCATCTGAATTAAACTGCTGTATAACCTGACTCAGATGATCTAAACTGCTTCAAAACCTGACCCAGCTGATCTAAAGTGCTTCGTAACCTGACCCAGATGATCTAAACTGCTTCATAACCTAACCCAGCTGATCTAAACTACTTCATAACCTGACCCAGATACTCTAACATGCTGCAGAACCTAACCCATACTACAGCTTCAGAAAGGCATTTTGTAAACACAGCGTGCAGAATTTCCTGATGAGTTTTTATTTGGCGTTTTCTTAACATTATTGGCATTGATGAAGGCTGTATTCACATTTGAGGACTTGATTAGTTGGGAAACTGCAGCAAAATTGTCACTAATGGGCAGAAATAAATGATTTCGGTATCATGAGGAGGCTTGGAGTTAATTCTATAAAATGATTTCTTTGTCAGATTAAGAGATTTATCATTGAGAGATCTACGATACTTTAAATGGGATCTAATACTATATATATATTCTCAAACTCTTCACCCATATGAATTCTATGCTGCATGTACGTAGTACCCGAAGGAACATCTATAGGAATGTTGATTGCATAACTCTATCGTATTGTACAGAGTAATGATGAATATATGAATAAACCCTCGTGGGTTTCCTGTGGATCAGGCAATCCAAGAATGGTAACATATTCTAATTCTTTGCTGTGACGACAAGTTTCGTTGAGACATATTCTAATATCACATTATCTATGCCTCTCATTGAAAAATACCTGATGGTCCCTGCAGGCTGAACAGTAGAGGCAGAGACTGTGGAACAAGAAAGACTGAACAAAGGAGGAGGATGGTTCACATCCGCTGCTGCTGGTATAAACTTTATGAGCGAGAAAACAGCACGCTGGCCGGTGTGTGAGGGAAAGTTCGTCAGGAACTTTAGCTCATAAGAACCTCCTGATCCAATAGACCAACTTCTTGATGAGCTCCACCAGCTCCTCAGCTCGGAATTCAAGCTCTTCTTCCCCCAGCACACAATCTGTGGTATATTCTTCGACTCAACTGGAGCTTTCGGTTCCCAGGAGATGGTCTGGCTGGTTTTGTCCATCAGTTACAAATATCCTCCATACTAATATATACGTGGTCTTATGCCAATGCCAAGGTCTTCATTATACGATGGTCTAACCTGCCTAAGACATGGATACATGAAAACCTTCACCATAGCAGATGCTAAGGGACTAGAGTAATGGCAGGTTTGTCGTCTCCATTCTCCCGCAGATGTTGCAACATCTAACTGGACAATCCAAGCCGCTTATTGCTACATTTTCAGTTAACATTGTCTAGTCTTTACCAGGAACCCGAGGAAGAGATCTGAATTTCAAGCAGCTTTGGTATTAACACGATTCAAAGCACATGAAGGAGAGAGAGAGAAATTATAAAGAATATACATCCAAACTTCGCAAAATCCTCTGCTCACGTTCGGGGTCAGTAGATAAAGTCTTTGATAACTTCATAATGTGTTCTTTCTTGTTTACAGGCCCGAGGGAAAATGAATATGAAATATCACGTTTCAATCTTGAAATTCTTCTTATTCAGTACATTCATGTAGACATGTTTGTTCATATATTTTCTGAATGTCCAAACTTCCTCTTCATAATACCGAGGCGTTTATACCTCCAGCTAACCTGGATATCACACTTGAAATCAGTGTCAACATGTTGCACATATATTACTGATGCTCGCTGAAAATTAATGAAGCATAAATCAGGGGCTGATGTGTTGTCGGCCCGAGCGAGACAGGACTTGAGCCCAAGTGGTGCATTTGACAGCCGTCTGACCCCGTAAGGTGTGTTGAATGACACGCATCCTGTAAAAACATGTAGAAATAAAAAGCGACTGCTTAAGATGGACTTGGTATTCTCCTCATGATCAACGTCTCCAAAAAGTGTAATGTAACACCTAAATATGTCCGGTCAAGGGGCCTCGCGTGTTGATATAGTACCCGACAGACTCTCGAAGTCCCTATGGGAAAACTGACCCAGGAGGGAAAACCTTGGCAACTTTATCGTGCCTCTTCATCAACCAGGAAAAAAAAAGACCGAACTCGAGAAACACCTTGGGGGCAATAAAGATACCCCAGCCTTGGTGGGAACTAAGTTCAGGAAGAACCTGAAGAGAAAAAGATGAAAAAGAAAAGAAGAAAATGTAGATTATTCACCTACCTGACCTCGTCTGCCGAGAAGATAGTAAAGTTCTTTGGCTGTTTAGGGTTAAGGAAGTAAAAGGAAAGAGAAGGAGGGGAAAGAATCACTGATTCTTTTTTTTCGTGTTGTTGTTGCAAGAGACCTTTATGATGCGGTCCTCAACCTCAAATTAACACCCTTGATGAATATACGTTAGTTCATAATCTATTTCTTTCAAGAGATTAGCCACCTCAAGTATTTAGATAAGAGAGGAGGTGACTTAAGCGACCGGGGGAACCCTTGGATAGGTCTGTGTGTGTGGGGCCTGGTTGTGGATAGGGAGATGTAGTGTCGGTGCATTACACATGACAGCTCGAGAATCGAGGGGTGAGCCAGTGGAACGGCCTTTCTTCTTCTATTCCCGGCGCTACCTTCCTAACACGGAAGACGGCGAACATGTATAGTTAAAAAAAAGATAGAAGTGAGTTAAAAAGAAAAAAAGATGTCATATATAGCCTCATCAGTAGATACGAGTCCGCTTTAAGAACATCCGAGGAGGAGATGAAGAACACTTCAGACGATGGGTACTGGCCAGGCTATCAGAGCTCTCGTCCCATGGTCGTACAGGATGGCCTTGGCATACCACAAGTACAACTCACCAATTGACGCCACACATGTGACAAGACACCATCCCTCCTACTTCACGCCACACATGTGACAAGACACCATCCCTCCTACTTCACGCCACACATGTGACAAGACACCATCCTTCCTACTTCACACCACACTTGTGACAAGACACCATCCTTCCTACTTCACACCACACTTGTGACAAGACTGCCCGACACCATCCCTCCTACTTCTCGCCCCGTGTGTGACGAAGGTGTTATCAGCTCCATCGATAAGCTGATGTGGTTATCATGAGCTGGAGGGAAAGTGAATGTAGAGGAGTAACATTAGACTTGATCCGGGGTATGACATTCAGCTGATGATAAATACCTTACGATCATAACCATCCTGAAGCTGAAGTGGGGATCTTTGTTTTCCCCACTAAGGTGAAAAGTGATGAAGTTACAACCACGAAATTTAGCAGTTCCACCTATGACTCAGATTCCCTTTCTGGAAGTCAGATGGACGAAGTAACGAAGGATCTATGAAACAGCAGCTGTGAGGAGGGACGATTCCCAGCTCACTATGAAAATCCACAGTAAAACGCAGGTAGAATCGAATATCTTTTTTTCTATGCTAAAAACATTAAAAGAAAAATGTCATCTGAATATTTGGGAATCGGAAGTGTCCGTTTGTGTACAAGGAATTGAATGCTGCCAACTACATACACAAAGAAGAAGACAATTTTTTTTTCTTTTTGTCAAGTTTCGCAATCATGGTGACGAGCCACAGGACTGGGGGAGGTCAGAGGTCATGCAATGTCATGGTTTAGATTTCGTCTTTCAAAGAGAAGCCAGAGCACTTCCTGAAGTGCAATTGGGTGGGAAGAGAGACTGATGTGGGTGATATATATAAGCGCTCAGACACAGAATATTTGACCATTTCTCTCGAATGGCTCCACTCTAAAGATATCAAGCGCTATTTAACTCATCTAATGCTTCTTTACTTTCGTCTTACCTCGAAACTCTTGAGAGAGAGAGTTGAATTCGACGCTTGAGGCCAAGATGTGACTTTTATTCTGGTCAGATTTCTACGAGCGAAGCTCGTAGTTCATGAGACGAACAATGTCCTTTTTGATCCACAGTTCAAACGACAGAGACCTCTAGCGGGAGACTCGGGAGCTTGGGGTGGGTCTGTGCTCCTACAACGTGACAATCTCTACAACTCTGTATGTTGGATCTAACTAAGACGGTAGTTCGCTGGAGGGTCGAAAATAGTTTCTTTCGGTCCCTACTGGCTGACCTCTGGGGTTGTTGTTCACAACAGGCGAAGCCAAGGGTTCCAGGGTATCTGTATCATATTTTCTCGGAGGATGTTTACGAGAGGGGAAGCAAAGGTCTTATATCAAGAACCCAGAGTGCTCTCCTACAGGAAGGAAAGCAAAGAATGGGAAGAAATCATTTTCCAGTTTATATTCCATTACTGTAGACTATGAACGAATATTCTCTCTAATTTAGAGGGTAATTGTGGTCGACGTTTTATGAGAATTTGAGAACACAAGTAATCCAATCATTATGACTACATTTGCCAAAGAATTATATAGAGCTGGAATTATCATTCGGTTAAGAGAGGTGACACAGTGTCGGTAAAATGTTTCTCCAGACTTCATTTCTGAGACACAACCCTGGTAACATCTATCACAGGTTTACCATAGCCTTCATGGACAGCGAGTTCAGCGAAGGATAAACGAAAATGAATGGTCTACTAAGAATAACAGTTACAAATAAGATAAAAAGAAAACTCGCTAAGTAAAATGATTTACATTTGTTATGGAAGTTGATAAATATTTGAAGAAAAAGATATAATAGATTACCTTTCTACATTTGTTATGGAAGTTGATAGATATTTGAAGAAAAAGATATAATAGATTACCTCTCTACATTTGTTATGGAAGTTGATAAATACTTGAAGAAAAAGATATAATAGATTACCTTTCTACATTTGTTATGGAAGTTGATAGATATTTGAAGAAAAAGATATAATAGATTACCTTTCTACATTTGTTATGGAAGTTGATAGATACTTGAAGAAAAAGATATAATAGATTACCTTTCTACATTTGTTATGGAAGTTGATAGATATTTGAAGAAAAAGATATAATAGATTGCCTTATATAACCTTTGAAAGATATTAGGGAAGATAAACTGAGCTTATCCATACCAAGTAGATAAAATGGCTTTGACCACCTCATCAGTGTCACTTGAAAAGCAACCTATACAATACTCATTATCTGATATACGATTACTAGCACTTACGGTCTATACGTAGAATTGATCTAGGACGACAGATGGATATAGCTGCTACTATTTAGGCTGGAAGGAACTATACTAACGTAAAGAGAAAAGAAAACAGGAAACGATTTTCTCAATTATTGTACTATGTTGACCCCAGCCCAAGGAGGATTCATCCACACTATCTCGAGGAGATAGACGAACCGACTGAACCTGACACGGACCAGAAGAGAAACAAGCTGATATTGAGCTGCCCCCGACAACCTCACAAGATCTGCAATACCCCCGTCTTGTGGAGGAGAGGAGTTCGCTTGTGCGTCTGTGAAGCCAGATGATCCGAGACTGGTTCGGACTCTGGGGTTCATATGATTACATCACCAATGCAGCGACAACAGAAACCCTACCCTCACCCCTGGAGCGGATCTGGAAAAGTTCATTACCATGGAATAGTCTTCTGAGACTCAAAGGAATCATATGGAAAAAGAAAAGAGTATAGGGACCGAATATAGAACAACTAAACAGAAATCGAGATGATATGCGACGCACAATCATAATTGTGGGAAGCTCTTTTCATTCTGAACTATACACAGAGACCGAATCTAAAACAGGAGGATGAATTAGAAGACTTCAGAATAAAAAATACCTCCCACGTATTCCCTGCGTGTTGGAGAAGGCGACTAAAAGGGGAGGGAGCGAGGGGCGCGGCTGGAAATCCTCCCCTCCCGTTTTTTTTTTCTTAATTCAATTTAATTTTCCAGCAGATGGAACAGAAAAGAGGTCCAAGTGATGATATTCCCTCTAAGGCTCAGTCGTCTGTTCACGGCGCTGCCTCGCTGACCTGGGAAATGGCGAATATGTATGAAAAAAAGAAATATTTCCAAAGTGACTACTTAGAAAAATATTTCTCAAGTACGATAAGGTCAAGATTTACGTCGACTTGATGCCTTATCAAATGTAATCAACGGACAGAACATACAACGTATTCATTATATGTTGAACGACATGATATGAGCCTACAATTCCAAGCTCGAAGCAATCTTTGCTGAAGAGTAACAAGAATAAGGAAAAAAGGAAGAAGAAATCAACGAGAGTTCGTCAGATGTATGCAGAGCTAACTACTCAATGCAGAAAGGTTCTAGGGGAGAGAGAGAGGGAGAAAGACGGAAGAAAATTCCATACCCTTGCTGTTCGAGGGAAAAAGCACGTATGATAATGGTTAAGCCTCATGTACCAAATGTCCACACGGAAACTGTGGGAGGCAGCAGCAGCCAGAGGTGCGCAGTTCGATGTTATTATGATAATGACTTACTCAGATATAAGAGCTGAAACGATTTACTTAATACATGCAATGTTGAAACACTGGATTATTCAGCGTGATGGAGGAAGGATGGACACGAGGCAAAGACGGAAGAACAGACTGGGTGTGTGGCTGCCACAGATGTGTGGTCAACATCGTGTAACTCTCGATGTGGCAGGCAGCAGGCACAGGCTGTACGAAGCAAGAGGCTGCAGGCTCCAGCCGTACGACGCAAGAGGCAGCAGGCTCAAGCCGTACGACGCAAGAGGCTGCAGGCTCAAGCCATACGACGCAAGAGGCAGCAGGCTCAAGCCGTACGACGCAGCAGGTAGCAGGCTCAAGCCGTACGACGCAAGAGGCAGCAGGCACAGGCTCTACGAAGCAAGAGGCTGCAGGCTCAAGCCGTACGACGCAAGAGGCAACAGGCTCAAGCCGTACGACGCAAGAGGCAGCAGGCTCAGCCGTAGGACGCAAGAGGCAGCAGGCTCAAGCCGTACGACGCAGCAGGTAGCAGATTCGGCCATAGGACGCAAGAGGCAGCAGGCTCAGCCGTACGACGCAAGAGGCAGCAGGCTCAGCCGTTGGACGCAAGAGGCAGCAGGCTCAAGCCGTACGACGCAAGAGGCTGCAGGCTCAGCCATTCGACGCAAGAGGCAGCAGGCTCAGCTGCAGGACGCTACACGCTGGAGGCTCAGCCGAAGAACGTAGCAGCTTATCGTTAGAGAAGACTGGATTATTCTGGGAGAAAACGCCCCCCTCCCCCTCAAAGGATCTCCTCACTAATGACACAAAAGACTGAAACAGCTGACGACCACAGAGCGAGCACCGGCACACTCAGGAGAGACACACACATCACCTCGGACTACCGACGCTTCTTTAACAGTTCAACAAGTGAGGAACGTAAACTGCCCACTGACATACGCTATGACGACCTATGGTTTCATCCAGTGTTCAGTCGTGCATTTAGTGAAGCCTCGGTGAGGTCGATTCGCTTTGTCTTCCTCTCATACCAAGTCCCTGAACTTATTGCAACAGTTACTACGATTACTACGTAGGTCACACGACAATATTCAGTGTCGCTGTACTTTCCCTCTTCTTCTCTCTCTTTCACGCTGCCTGCACCCCAGACTGTCTTAGAGATCAGATATATCTAATCTCTTACCTCTCCATAATTTTCCTTGGTTATCTGTTGTTTTTAGATTACTCTAGTGCTCATATATTAATGGTACTAGTTTATTGATCTAGTCAATTCCCCCACGTCTTAATTTTCCATACTATTTGTAAGATAAACGTTAACTTATAATGTTAAGACCTTCCAAGTCTGCATGACCCCTGGCGAGAACCGTCAGCAGTAATTTCATTTCCGAAGACGCATGAATTCATCTGAAGGAGGTCCACACGTGTGGCTCTGAAATGAAAACTAACCAACACTCGTCTACGTGTGGAGCTACAGCGGAGGTAGGGGCGTGGGGCACGGCAACTCCCAGAGGATATCAACTTACAGATTCAGCGAAAGGTTTATGAATTCGTGTTCCACAGTATCAACCAATGACGTATATCAACTATGCAGTCGATATCAAATGATACTCTAATTACTAACTGTAATTCGAATATGGTTGTGATTACAGCATCACCTAAGTAGATATATCAACACAAGGAGCAACGGTATATCTTCGCGTGTTACCTACAAACATTACTTGATATACCTGTGTTCTGCCACACCCCCGAGAGCTGTCGATTTGTTTACAAAATCACGATAGAAAACGAGGGTTTACAACGTACGATAAACCTAAGCTGACCAGCGCCAGGAACTGTATAGCCTCACGCTTGGCGGACGGCCGCTGCAAATTTCAACGGGATTGGATTCTTATGAAATTTATGCCAGCGGTATGTTAGGTAGTGTACAATATTCTCCATTAAAATTCATGTCAAAGAATTTAGCATCAGCCGCACCTTTTGCAATATATATATATATATATATATATATATATATATATATATATATATATATATATATATATATATATATATATATATATTTATATATATATATATATATATATATATATATATATATATATATATATATATTTCTTTCAGCTATTCGCCATTTTCCGCGTTAGCGAGGCAGCGTTAAGAACAGAGAACTGGGCCTTTGAGGGAATATCCTCACCTGGCCCCCTTCTCTGTACCTTCTTTTGGAAAATTTAAAAAAAAAACAAGAGGAGGGGATTTCCAGCCCCCCGCTCCCTCCCCTTTTAGTCGCCTTCTACGACACGCAGGGAATACGTGGGAAATATTCTTTCTCCCCTCTCCCCAGGGGATATATATATGTATATATATATATATATATATATATATATATATATATATATATATATATATATATATATATATATATATATATAAATATATATATATATCGCTCGTGTTCGTTCGTTGTTTTACTGTAATTTCTTTCTAGCTTCATTGGTGTATACGTTGTCTGGAGTCTCCTAACACTGGATGATATGGACACCTTCTGTACTTTACCATATGTGTTTAGCTTTGGACACTGTTCTACTCCCAGTATTAGGGTATCAGTGGGTCCTGTTCATACAGACTTTCTTACACGTCCTTTTTAGATTACTGAATGTCCCATTGTAGCTGTGGGATACATGAGGACTCTGCTTCTGTGTGAGGATATGCACACGTCGCTCTTCTGGCTGAGAGATGAGAAATGCGCATCACTCATCAAACTGCTCGGGATATTATGGTTGATCTGTCATCATTCTTATGGCACTACTGTCTTCATCAAAATACTTGGATGACAGACTCGAAAATCTCTTTAGATTCAAATGACATTGATTTGGACAGTGATGTAAATATGAAGGAAAATGTGAATTCGTATCTGTTTCTGTCACAGGTATTGTAATATGTCCTTCATTCCTCATCATACCAAATTCAAATCACCATCTGTCCCTCTCATGTTTGAACTCACTAGTTTAATCTCAAGTTATAAGCGCCGTAAGTAGGAAAGGTCAACGTGTTTGGTGTGTTAAAATCTTAAGCCCAAAAAAAAGCTTATCTTTTTAGCAGTCTTCTTAATTTCTTGGATACCTTAAAATCCTCTTCATTATTCAGTAAAAATCTACGTAACAGGGAAGTTATTGAGAAGAATTCACATAAGTGTAATTATCGTTCCACTAGATTTTTGTTCTCCACGAGTTTCTCTTTATTTGTGGATTTTAATAGGATTCCGTTGGACGGGTAATTAGCTAAAGTTTTAACTTCGAGACTGGCAAAGGGAGGCCTCCCCTTAGCCTGGTGAGGGAGGTCGGCCCATAGCCCTGGTGAGGGAGGTCGGCCCTTAGCCCTGGTGAGGGAGGTCGGCCCTTAGCCTGGTGAGGGAGGTCGGCCCTGAGCCCTGGTGAGGGAGGCTGGCCCTTAGCCCAGGCGAGGGAGGTCGGGCCTTAGCCCAGGCGAGGGAGGCTGGCCCTTAGCCCAGGCGAGGGAGGCCGGCCCTTAGCCCAGGCAAGGGAGGCCGGCCCTTAGCCCAGGCGAGGGAGGCCGGCCCTTAGCCCAGGCGAGGGATACCAACCCTTCGCTTGGTGAGGGAAGGCGGCCCTTACCCCTGGCAAGGGCAGAGTGGCCCTTAGGATGCTCGGGGAAAACAAGTACCTGGAGGTCATCACAAGACGTTTACCGGATCACCTTCAGACGTAAACCAACGAGTGTAATCATGACGATATTTGTTACATGTATCTCTTACAACCCCTTACAACTTACAACTTACACACATCAAGATTACTCAGTCTAAGATTATTCTCTTTGCACATAAATACCACGAAAATTATCTGGTTTTCTAGATATGTCTTAGAGACAGAAATCGCAGCTGTGAATTACATCAAGTAGCTCACTCACCTGAAATTTTAAAGATCAGTTCATTTTTGCTTGTCTTAGCGCTGCTACAGAAATTCTAAATGTAATTCGAATGGGAAGATTTGCATATATTCATTAAGACAAAACGTACCTTAGCCTGAAGGTATATATATCAAGATAAGGGACGAGAAAGTGTTACCTTTGTAGAACATAAAGGTTTTAGATAAAAAGGGATTACCTATATTGTTTCACTTGGCTTCGTTCTTAATCCTCGTTGACTTCCCACCTTCTGTATCAACATATTTCAGTTGTTCTTAATCATCTGCACGGCTTCACCTCCCTTCCCAAACCTGGCTACCGTGGCAGGACTCTCGTGCACGGCCTCACACCCCACCCACCCCAGACTGGCCACCAAGACGGGAGTGGCAGAGATCAACGTCTCCTTAGTGTAGGCCTCAAAAAGAGGCCTCGGAGCCAGCCACGCTGGCTTCCCTAATTACCCATCTGCTCATGAATGAATCTCTCCCTGGCACAAGCTTTAATACTTATCATACCTAATAGAGAGAAGTAATCAACAGAGTCCTCATGATCTCTCACGTCATAATTAGTGCACACGGTGCCTCCACCTCTTGCCTCACACGGCCCCACCTCCTCTGCACCACTCTTGGGGTTGTGATTATGTGGGAGATTTGCGAAGTTTTCCCCTTTTCAACTGTGAGACCTGACATTTCTACCGTCAGCAGACAACAAATCCAACTATTCTGCCTCGCTGAGCAGGTGGAACTGTAGGATGAGGAGGTCTTTGATGAGACAGTTGAAACTCATTAAGGGAGTTATCCATGCCAGGAACTTGACTGAACGGTTCGTGTGATAAGTGGAGAAATAGTGAATACGACGTGTTCGAAAAGGAATCGCCTCGATTTGACGTAATTAGCGTCTCGATACTCGCTTGTCTCTATACCTGTCGTCTCTGGCCAGGGGAGACACTCCTGATGATTAATCTCTCTGTCTCTGTCTCTCTCTCTCTCTCTCTCTCTCTCTCTCTCTCTCTCTCTCTCTCTCTCTCTCTCTCTCTCTCTCTCTCTCTCGCTCTCTCTCTCTCAAAGCTGACGCCAGGCCATTGAAGAGGGAAAGAGTAAAGAAAATTAAGAGTAAGGGCTTTCTTTGAGGGGGAGACATTGCTCTTCAAAACGGAACAGGTGATAGATATGAAAAAAAAAATAAGATATCTGATGAGAAATAGATTGAAAACACGTTAGCAAAATTGAGGAGAACATTCATATGGGCTATATTGAGAGATGCTTCGACTAGCCTCACTGCTTGGTTTTAGTAAGACAAAGAGCAAGACCAGCAGTCCTGACACGGAGGGTGTAAGATGGTGGTTCCAGCCACTACTTCAACACTCCTCAGTCATGATGGCCAGTACGTCTTTGGGCGGCTGCTGTCTACAGCCTACAGGAAGTTATCTGGAGCAGTCAGATCAAGTGAGTGCTGGTCTCCTGCACAGTTCGAAAACTAGAATATAATTCATCACTACTTGATTAAGGAACTCTGGTTAAGCTGAAGCTCCTCTCCAATTAGCACTGCCACAGCAACTTTGCTTCTCTGTCGCCACTGAAGCATCAGCCCGAGATGATGGCTCCCGCCAAAAACTTTTTTGTTTCGCTTGAACCGAGTCCATATTTCACGACACTCTTTCATCCGCCTCTTTTCGTACCCACTGTGCATTCTGTCTTTCGTGTTCGTGTTTTGTTGGTGTCAATCTTCTTATTGGAAGGAGCGGAGGACAGCTGAGACAGACGGTCCATTAGAAGGAAGGTCTGAGTCAGAATAAGAAAGCGGAAGCCATTTCCCTGGGCCGGAAAAGTGGATGAGCACAGACCGCTTTCTTTGCACTTGCTGATGTGACAGACGTAATAAAGAAAACGAAACGATCACAATATTGCTGCACTGCCAGAGGTACGATACCCTGTGACAACGTGAGTTATACTGCCTTTAACAAAGCCATTTTCTGTGACAATGATATCAATAATGACATGATAAATCTAGCTACCAAGATTAACCTTATCCCAGAGTTACTTACAGATATGTAACTAACTGATTCGTATCTGATTCGTATGAAACACTAACACAGCGTATCATATCTGCTCTAAAACGTTCCATTCCCCTGTCCAAGTACCATCACCAAGAGGAGCGTGAAACACTCGGCTCCATACTGACGAAGGAGCCAAGTATCTCATGTACTCGTAGGCGGGGTGTTCTGATATGCTTTTCACTTTCTGACGGAGATGGTGAACGATTTCATTTCCAGTTGGTCACGTCGTATCTCTTGAGCGGTGACACCAGCGTCAGAAGCATTTTCGTCAGTCATTGTCCGCTTTCCAACTGTTCGCTCGCTGGAGACGTCTTGAGCATCCCTGAGCCCTGTCACCTTCTCGGGTTCTTGCCTGGGAAGTCCTTCCTTCCCGAATGAAATGATAGAGCCAGAGCAATGAGCACGGCTGAGCGCGTCGTGTCTCAAGCCAAGCCTCTGAAGCAAAGGCTTGGCGTCACCGGGTAGCAAAAATGTGCAACGAAGGTATACTTCGGAATGATTGACAGAGGATAGACTCGGTTCTCCCCTCACGATGGTCCTCTACGACTTCGTGTGATTCTCTGGAAACCTTCCCCAATGGCAGTAGCTGTGTCAGAGGTGGAATGCCATCGAGTTTCGCATATAAGCATGTTAACCCGCATGAGACTGAATCCTGGATGTGTCAATCGGGCTACACCCAGCTTCTCAGGGATGGTCAAAAATTGAGGTACTTGGTCTATGATGGGGTGTGTGTGTGTGTGTGTGTGTGTGTGTGTGTGTGTGTCCATGCATACATAGGAGTAAAGACACAGTACATATAAACAAGACTGAGAGACGGGGCAATACGAGTGTCAAATGTCTTTTCCCGTAACACACAAATAGTAATCACAAAGGAGGCCAATATGAAGCTAACATATGTATCACCTTTGGCTAGTGTAGAAGCTTCAACATGCCTCATGAGTTTAAAATGGTAAAGGAATGTTAGTGTTACATTTACAATAAAATGAAAGACAACAGGGTAACAGAATTATTTATCTATGATCCCATTTATAACTTAGACACGGCCCAGTGATCCCAGAGAATAAGGGATTCAAGTTTTATATCCACAAAGAAACTCGATGATGAAGCTACTGTCGTCTAGTTCACCAGTGATCATAGAAGGTGTTGTGAACAGCAGGAGACAGAGGGAGTGTGGCAGTATAATTCATCACCAGGACTTGTCCTCCTCCGGGCGCCCGAGGGCTGAAGACCTCATCACAGATGTAAACAATGCGTTGATTGAATAGCTCCTCGGGTGTGAAGCTTCGAACTATAGGTGACTCGCTGCTCCGTATACTGAATGTGGTCTTATACGAGGCGTCCGATTGGCTTACTGTATTATCAGTGGCGTCTTTAGCATATTCATGTTAGTTAGTAGCTATTTCATATATATATATATATATATATATATATATATATATATATATATATATATATATATATATATATATATATATATATATATATTCCTATGAGTCCACGGGGAAAATGAAATTCGATAAGTTCCCAAGTGCACTTTCGTGTAATAATCACATCATCAGAGGAGACACAAGAGAGAAATATAACAGTCAGTTGATATACAACGAAGAGACGTAACTAGGACGCCATTTGGTATTTGGTATATCTCTCTCTTGTGTCTCCCCTGATGATGTGATTACACGAATGTGCACCTGGGAACTTATCGTGTTTTATTTTCCCCGTGGACTCATAGGAATATACTTGATCACGCGCAAAATTGTGATCCTTTCCTATATATATATTTATATATATATATATATATATATATATATATATATATATATATATATATATATATATATATATATATATATATATATATATATATATATATATATATAAAACACTGTTGTACCACTGGACGCGTTCCCTTCCTATCCTTCGAGTCACCAGTACTTCATATAGCGAGTGCTGAACACCCCCCTTCTTAGGATGGGTCGACTTCGTAACCACGCTGAACACTCACCTCCGTCATAAGTCTCGCGTTCTACGGCCTTTGTTGCCAGAAGGTTACTTCAACAGTTGTACAAAACGGAGTCTCTATAAACACATCAGCTTTACAGAAGCTTTAACATACGCAGATTACACTGACGACGTAAAGCTTCGTACAGCTTTCGCAGCGCAAGCGAGCGATTTCCAAATCGACGAACTCTTCCTAAGTGTATTTTCCTCCCAGTATATATTCAATCCTGCGAGGGAGAAATGTGAAAACTATTTACCGCAAACAATGTAATCAGAAAATTACTTTCTGATCATTCATAATCTCCCTCCGCAGCCTTTGTTTTCGAACAAGGGAATTAGCACCGTTCAAAATCTCGGACAATATAACAGAGGAGGATTTTACCATGTGATATCCCTCGTTTTCCCAGTGGGATCTCAGGGTCTCAGGCCAAATGATATCCGGAAGACCAGATTATTCATGTGTGTGTGAGTGTGTGTTGACGTATTTCGTTCATCTGTTGTGAAAAACATTATGCATTGATTCATTGTATCGGCATTTATTCATGTGAGGGATTAGCCAGCCGCAACTACCCTTTTCTATTGGAATATGTTGTTTTTTTTTCATTCTTGATGTGGGATAGATAGATTCTTGGATGTAGATAAATTCTTGAGAGAGATCCAAGAAATAAAGTATAGTGAATGCGCTTCACGTTGGAAAATTTAGATACAGAGTGTTTTATTGATTGCTGATGATTGCTTTTATTCTCTCGTTATTTGTGATATATGTAAAGGGACCTTCTTCCTTCTTTGAGAATTTAGATAGAGTGTTTTATTGATTGCTGATGATTGCTTTTATTCTCTGGTTATTTGTGATATATATAAAGGGACCTTCTTCCTTCTTTCGGAAAACTTAAAAAAAAGAAAGACTAAAAACGGAAGGGGAGGATTTCCAGTCCCCCCACTCCCTCCCCTTTTAGTCTCCTTCTACGAGACGCAGGGAATACGTGGGAAGTATTCTTTTTCCCCTATCCCCAGAGAAGGGGTCCAAGTGAAGATATTCCCTCTATGGCTCAGTCCTCTGTTCTTAACGCTACCTCGGTAACGCAGGAAATGGCGAATATATATTAAAGAAAATATGTTAAGGGACGGTTGTCATTCTACTCACATTTAAAGGATTTTTTTTCAAGGCTATTTTGCCGGGAGCCAGTTTTATCCCTTCAACTCTTTAGGGACTAACCTCTTAGTAGCGCCCTCGCCACAACACTTGTCCTCATGAAGGAGGATCAGTTGGAGTCTCGTACGGTACAGCGTTACATGTAACATTTCAGTTTTTACAGAGTACAAGCCTTTATGTAAATCTATTTATATATATATGTATATATCAGGGTGGGTTAGATTACCTGGGTTCAATGCCTCTGTACATCTGTGACGGGGAACGCATGGGCTCCCGCAGAAGGCATGGGTTCCCATAGGAGGCATGGACACCCACTGATTACTTCTTGACTAAGCCTTCATATATATATATATATATATATATATATATATAAAGTGTGTGGAAGAAGAAAGTTGAGAGTAAATGTGAATAAGAGCAAGGTTATTAGGTACAGTAGGGGTGAGGGTCAAGTCAATTGGGAGGTGAGTTTGAATGGAGAAAAACTGGAGGAAGTGAAGTGTTTTAGATATCTGGGAGTGGATCTGTCAGCGGATGGAACCATGGAAGCGGAAGTGGATCATAGGGTGGGGGAGGGGGCGAAAATTTTGGGAGCCTTGAAAAATGTGTGGAAGTCGAGAACATTATCTCGGAAAGCAAAAATGGGTATGTTTGAGGGAATAGTGGTTCCAACAATGTTGTATGGTTGCGAGGCGTGGGCTATGGATAGAGATGTGCGCAGGAGGATGGATGTGCTGGAAATGAGATGTTTGAGGACAATGTGTGGTGTGAGGTGGTTTGATCGAGTAAGTAACGTAAGGGTAAGAGAGATGTGTGGAAATAAAAAGAGCGTGGTTGAGAGAGCAGAAGAGGGTGTTTTGAAATGGTTTGGGCACATGGAGAGAATGAGTGAGGAGAGATTGACCAAGAGGATATATGTGTCGGAGGTGGAGGGAACGAGGAGAAGAGGGAGACCAAATTGGAGGTGGAATATATACCAACCGTACCATACCATGACCTTCCTTTGTACCATCCTCAGGTACATATGTGCCAGCCGTACCATACCATGACCTTCCCTTGTACCATCCTCAGGTACATATGTGCCAGCCGTACCATACCATGACCTTCCTTTGTACCATCCTCAGGTACATATGTGCCAGGCGTACCATACCATGACCTTCCCTTGTACCATCCTCAGGTACATATGTGCCAGCCGTACCATACCATGACCTTCCTTTGTACCATCCTCAGGTACATATGTGCCAGGCGTACCATACCATGACCTTCCTTTGTACCATCCTCAGGTACATATGTGCCAGCCGTACCATACCATGACCTTCCCTTGTACCATCCTCAGGTACATATGTGCCAGCCGTACCATACCATGACCTTCCTTTGTACCATCCTCAGGTACATATGTGCCAGCCGTACCATACCATGACCTTCCTTTGTACCATCCTCAGGTACATATGTGCCAGCCGTACCATACCATGACCTTCCCTTGTACCATCCTCAGGTACATATGTGCCAGGCGTACCATACCATGACCTTCCCTTGTACCATCCTCAGGTACATATGTGCCAGCCGTACCATACCATGACCTTCCCTTGTACCATCCTCAGGTACATATGTGCCAGCCGTACCATACCATGACCTTCCTTTGTACCATCCTCAGGTACATATGTGCCAGCCGTACCATACCATGACCTTCCCTTGTACCATCCTCAGGTACATATGTGCCAGGCGTACCATACCATGACCTTCCCTTGTACCATCCTCAGGTACATATGTGCCAGCCGTACCATACCATGACCTTCCTTTGTACCATCCTCAGGTACATATGTGCCAGCCGTACCATACCATGACCTTCCTTTGTACCATCCTCAGGTACATATGTGCCAGCCGTACCATACCATGACCTTCCTTGTACCATCCTCAGGTACATATGTGCCAGGCGTACCATACCATGACCTTCCCTTGTACCATCCTCAGGTACATATGTGCCAGCCGTACCATACCATGACCTTCCTTTGTACCATCCTCAGGTACATATGTGCCAGGCGTACCATACCATGACCTTCCCTTGTACCATCCTCAGGTACATATGTGCCAGCCGTACCATACCATGACCTTCCTTTGTACCATCCTCAGGTACATATGTGCCAGCCGTACCATACCATGACCTTCCTTTGTACCATCCTCAGGTACATATGTGCCAGCCGTACCATACCATGACCTTCCTTTGTACCATCCTCAGGTACATATGTGCCAGGCGTACCATACCATGACCTTCCCTTGTACCATCCTCAGGTACATATGTGCCAGCCGTACCATACCATGACCTTCCTTTGTACCATCCTCAGGTACATATGTGCCAGGCGTACCATACCATGACCTTCCTTTGTACCATCCTCAGGTACATATGTGCCAGGCGTACCATACCATGACCTTCCCTTGTACCATCCTCAGGTACATATGTGCCAGCCGTACCATACCATGACCTTCCTTGTACCATCCTCAGGTACATATGTGCCAGGCGTACCATACCATGACCTTCCCTTGTACCATCCTCAGGTACATATGTGCCAGCCGTACCATACCATGACCTTCCTTTGTACCATCCTCAGGTACATATGTGCCAGCCGTACCATACCATGACCTTCCTTTGTACCATCCTCAGGTACATATGTGCCAGGCGTACCATACCATGACCTTCCCTTGTACCATCCTCAGGTACATATGTGCCAGGCGTACCATACCATGACCTTCCTTTGTACCATCCTCAGGTACATATGTGCCAGGCGTACCATACCATGACCTTCCTTTGTACCATCCTCAGGTACATATGTGCCAGCCGTACCATACCATGACCTTCCCTTATACTATCCTCAGGTACATATGTGCCAGCGTACCATACCATGACCTTCCCTTGTACCATCCTCAGGTACATATGTGCCAGCCGTACCATACCATGACCTTCCCTTGTACCATCCTCAGGTACATATGTGCCAGCCGTACCATACCAAGACCTTCCTTTGTACCATCCTCAGGTACATATGTGCCAGCCGTACCATACCATGACCTTCCCTTGTACCATCCTCAGGTACATATGTGCCAGCCGTACCATACCATGACCTTCCTTTGTACCATCCTCAGGTACATATGTGCCAGGCGTACCATACCATGACCTTCCTTTGTACCATCCTCAGGTACATATGTGCCAGGCGTACCATACCATGACCTTCCCTTGTACCATCCTCAGGTACATATGTGCCAGCCGTACCATACCATGACCTTCCCTTGTACCATCCTCAGGTACATATGTGCCAGGCGTACCATACCATGATCTTCCTTTGTACCATCCTCAGGTACATATGTGCCAGCCGTACCATACCATGACCTTCCTTTGTACCATCCTCAGGTACATATGTGCCAGCCGTACCATACCATGACCTTCCCTTGTACCATCCTCAGGTACATATGTGCCAGCCGTACCATACCATGACCTTCCTTTGTACCATCCTCAGGTACATATGTGCCAGGCGTACCATACCATGACCTTCCCTTGTACCATCCTCAGGTACATATGTGCCAGGCGTACCATACCATGACCTTCCCTTGTACCATCCTCAGGTACATATGTGCCAGCCGTACCATACCATGACCTTCCTTTGTACCATCCTCAGGTACATATGTGCCAGGCGTACCATACCATGACCTTCCTTTGTACCATCCTCAGGTACATATGTGCCAGCCGTACCGTACCATGACCTTCCTTTGTACCATCCTCAGGTACATATGTGCCAGCCGTACCATACCATGACCTTCCCTTGTACCATCCTCAGGTACATATGTGCCAGCCGTACCATACCATGACCTTCCCTTGTACCATCCTCAGGTACATATGTGCCAGCCGTACCATACCATGACCTTCCTTTGTACCATCCTCAGGTACATATGTGCCAGCCGTACCATACCATGACCTTCCTTTGTACCATCCTCAGGTACATATGTGCCAGCCGTACCATACCATGACCTTCCTTTGTACCATCCTCAGGTACATATGTGCCAGCCGTACCATACCATGACCTTCCTTTGTACCATCCTCAGGTACATATGTGCCAGGCGTACCATACCATGACCTTCCTTTGTACCATCCTCAGGTACATATGTGCCAGGCGTACCATACCATGACCTTCCTTTGTACCATCCTCAGGTACATATGTGCCAGCCGTACCATACCATGACCTTCCTTTGTACCATCCTCAGGTACATATGTGCCAGGCGTACCATACCATGACCTTCCTTTGTACCATCCTCAGGTACATATGTGCCAGCCGTACCATACCATGACCTTCCTTTGTACCATCCTCAGGTACATATGTGCCAGCCGTACCATACCATGACCTTCCTTTGTACCATCCTCAGGTACATATGTGCCAGGCGTACCATACCATGACCTTCCTTTGTACCATCCTCAGGTACATATGTGCCAGCCGTACCATACCATGACCTTCCCTTGTACCATCCTCAGGTACATATGTGCCAGCCGTACCATACCATGACCTTCCTTTGTACCATCCTCAGGTACATATGTGCCAGCCGTACCATACCATGACCTTCCTTTGTACCATCCTCAGGTACATATGTGCCAGCCGTACCATACCATGACCTTCCTTTGTACCATCCTCAGGTACATATGTGCCAGCCGTACCATACCATGACCTTCCTTTGTACCATCCTCAGGTACATATGTGCCAGCCGTACCATACCATGACCTTCCTTTGTACCATCCTCAGGTACATATGTGCCAGGCGTACCATACCATGACCTTCCTTTGTACCATCCTCAGGTACATATGTGCCAGCCGTACCATACCATGACCTTCCTTTGTACCATCCTCAGGTACATATGTGCCAGCCGTACCATACCATGACCTTCCTTTGTACCATCCTCAGGTACATATGTGCCAGCCGTACCATACCATGACCTTCCCTTGTACCATCCTCAGGTACATATGTGCCAGCCGTACCATACCATGACCTTCCCTTGTACCATCCTCAGGTACATATGTGCCAGCCGTACCATACCATGACCTTCCTTTGTACCATCCTCAGGTACATATGTGCCAGCCGTACCATACCATGACCTTCCCTTGTACCATCCTCAGGTACATATGTGCCAGCCGTACCATACCATGACCTTCCTTTGTACCATCCTCAGGTACATATGTGCCAGCCGTACCATACCATGACCTTCCTTTGTACCATCCTCAGGTACATATGTGCCAGCCGTACCATACCATGACCTTCCTTTGTACCATCCTCAGGTACATATGTGCCAGGCGTACCATACCATGACCTTCCTTTGTACCATCCTCAGGTACATATGTGCCAGCCGTACCATACCATGACCTTCCCTTGTACCATCCTCAGGTACATATGTGCCAGCCGTACCATACCATGACCTTCCTTTGTACCATCCTCAGGTACATATGTGCCAGCCGTACCATACCATGACCTTCCTTTGTACCATCCTCAGGTACATATGTGCCAGCCGTACCATACCATGACCTTCCTTTGTACCATCCTCAGGTACATATGTGCCAGCCGTACCATACCATGACCTTCCCTTGTACCATCCTCAGGTACATATGTGCCAGCCGTACCGTACCATGACCTTCCTTTGTACCATCCTCAGGTACATATGTGCCAGCCGTACCATACCATGACCTTCCTTTGTACCATCCTCAGGTACATATGTGCCAGCCGTACCGTACCATGACCTTCCTTTGTACCATCCTCAGGTACATATGTGCCAGCCGTACCATACCATGACCTTCCTTTGTACCATCCTCAGGTACATATGTGCCAGCCGTACCATACCATGACCTTCCCTTGTACCATCCTCAGGTACATATGTGCCAGCCGTACCATACCATGACCTTCCCTTGTACCATCCTCAGGTACATATGTGCCAGCCGTACCATACCATGACCTTCCCTTGTACCATCCTCAGGTACATATGTGCCAGCCGTACCATACCATGACCTTCCCTTGTACCATCCTCAGGTACATATGTGCCAGGCGTACCATACCATGATCTTCCTTTGTACCATCCTCAGGTACATATGTGCCAGCCGTACCGTACCATGACCTTCCTTTGTACCATCCTCAGGTACATATCCTCCTCAGAGTATCCTGAAGATCAGGCAAAACCTCTCCCGCCCATGTCCTGTTCACTCACTGTTACAGATAATGACATTCATCTAATCTTATCTTTTTTTACCAGTAGCTTTATCATCAGTATATCATTTTACGCTTTCTAAACGACACTTCGAACCTTCACAGCAAAGCTTCTGCAAAGCCTATAGAAAGTTCAGAAATTTAAAAGATTCCTTAAAGCGGATTACAAGACCACTTATAGCTGCTGTACTCTTGAATGAGCGTATAAATTTTCCTCTGCTTCCCGCATCGTATATACACTGGAACAAGATGTTGATACAATGGCCGACCGTGGGGAGACACAAAATCTCAGCGGACTGTATAAACAGACGCGCGAGGCCTTACATTTACCAGCATCGCCTGAACGTAGAGACAAAATATACTATATAGCGGGTACAGCTGGCTGTACATCAAGCTGAGTATGTCCTGAAAGTTTACAAAATATGCCAATTTTTTTTTTTTTGTAATCAACTGGTGAAGTCGCAGGTGGCGTTGTGGGGGAGAGAGAGGCGTCTGGCGGATCCCCTGACGGCATTAATGATCATCCTCGTCTCATTGTGTAGGTTCCATGGTTGCCAGACTCGGGTTTACGCTCGGCCGTGTATATACATTGACGCGAGGACGTGAGGAGGGTAGAAGTCAGTGCGAGGGATAATGCAGGTCTTGAGGGACGCGGTACTTAGCGTGAGAGGTGACGCAAGACCTGAGGGTCACGGAGCTCAGCGTGAAAGGTGACAAGGGACCCATAGGAGCGAAGATATCTTGAAATAAGCGAGCGATGTGGTGCAGGTCCAACGTGAAGGGAAGGAGGCTGTGGTGGCCCCATGCTGCTGGAGACTAAGGGGCGAGATACGATTTATCTTTCGTTCTGTATGAATCTGAAATCGAATGAAAACAAATCGGCTTCAAAGTAAGAATGTAATTCCATTTCACGACAAATTAACATCAGTAACACGAAATGCATTCGATAGTTTTCGTTTCATTTTCTCAGATTTATCCTAAATTTACCAAAGGCTTAAATGCTGGCCAGCCTCACTTGTGCCAGGTGTAATGTACAACCCACTGATTATCCTCGTACCATCATTGTACACATACAATATCTGGACAATTTTCGAGCGTAATGAAAGTGTTGATTTGGTGGTCTACGTCCTAGTGATGATTCGGTAAACACACCAGTGCTCCCGGGATTAGATGTGATATGCTTGTATATATTTTTTTTAGACAACCTTTGCAAATTACACAGGACAATGGAATTCTATTAATACGGTTCTGATTCTTTTAGTGCTTTTGTTTCAAAAGATAAACTAACCCAGAAAACACATATGTCTATCAAATCTTCCAGTTATCCAGGTTAGTGTCATGGCTAACATCAAAAGTCAAAAACTCTCGTAATTCCTTTATTGATGGTACGCGTCTCATGATCTACCAACGAAGCAATTTTGGTGACTGCCATACTTGGCAAGTCTCTTTCAGCGTTCAGTGGATGTCATCTGCTCCATTTATAGATACGCACACGTCTGTTCCGTCGCAATGTGTCTGAGATGTGACTGTAGTATATAGATGTCATGAGGGCTGCTTGCACCTAACGGGAGGTGATACCAGAAGCGAGTGATGTTATCTTCGCGAGGCAAGGACGAAGTGCGGAGGAGGGATGGAAAAGCTGCCAATACGTCACACGAACTTAGTTCCCTGCCTTCCGTGGCGTCAGAATATCCCTCTCAGGTCGTCGACCAAAGGTCGCAGGGTGATGTAAGAAGCGGTGGCAGATGGTGTTAGTGCTGGAGTGGAGGAGTGTAGACTAACAGAGAGTTCCCAGAACCAATTTGCGGAACGGGTTTGCCAACACATGTTGAGGGGGAGGGACTGTGTCACACTTACCGGACAACAAGTGCGGGATGAGTAAATACTTGTCTATTGAAAACTCACAAAGGAGAGATTCTTAGACAGAGTCTGTGGGTAAGATTGATCAAAAGCTTTAGCTGATATGTCATCCTTCAGAACGCCCTGTGGCAAGGATTTTCCCCTCGTAGATAAACCCAGATTCATCCTATTTCTCCCAAGCTTTGAAACCACGACGCATTGAGGGAAATCACATGAAGTTTATTACTGTTTAGCATACGTATTTCTGGATGATCTGTAGCGATCGTTCTGTGACCTGCTTTTAGTAGCTTGATGTTGGTGGTTGTGGGGATGTTGTTGTTATTGCTATAGGTGTTGTATCAAGTGAATGTGTTGTGGGCACTGTTGTAAGTACTATATCGGGTGATGTGTGTTGTGGTTACTGTTGTAGATACTGTATCCGATGTATTGTGGGCATGTTTGTACGAGCGATAGAGCTGCTGTTGTAAAAGTTGTCATACTGAAGGCAGGTTATGGATGAATTTGTACCTGTTGTGAGTCATATAACCAGCTAGTTGTAACGTTTGAATACGGTCGTAGGTGTTGTGAGTTTATCAACAATGTGAGGATTTCTTAACAACACTGAGACGAAAATCTTTCGTAATTCATTTTGTCTTCGTCTGGTTCATTTTACTTAATAATACCACTGGTACTTTATCTAGTTATAAAGCTTCCATGGTAAAGAGATTTTTACTCTGTTATCTTCGTCCGTTCTTCTTCCTTCCTCTCTCCTCCTCCTCCTTCTGTTGCATCACGCTCTCCATACACCATCCCCATCCCTCAACCTGTGAACCCTTGAACTCCCCGCCCACCCGAGGGATCCCTGACTGCCAAGATGGTACCTGAAGCCAGGCGGCGCGTTACGACGCTAGGATTTGTCGCCGGAAGGGAGCGAGGCTCCCTCGGGAAGGTCGTTAACACGGGCTTTGACTCTGTGCCTCCGAGAACAAACACGGAGAAGTGTGAATAATGAGAGAGGAAACAGTCGGGTCGTGGAGCTGCCGAACCCAGCAGCCTGAGAGGTGTTAGAATGCCTGGGACGCTTCACACACACACACACACACCCTCGTCGGAGCCTCCCACACAATGCCTGTGACTCGGCTTTTCGTTCTGCTGTCTTCTGACTGCCTCGTACAGTGTTTTGTTCTTCACTGATCACTGTGACGTTATGGTAGGAGGTGTGAGTCTGTCTGTCTGTCTGTCTGTCTGTCTGTCTGTCTGTCTGTTTGTATGTCTGTCTGTCTGTCTGTCTGTCTGTCTGTAATCTACTCGATTCAGAATTGATAACAAGTGTCCACCAAACCTCCTAAGTATATTGGTAAACGATTATACCATTATGTCATTTACTCCGGGTTGCTTGTATCCACTCATTACCTATATGTGACTTCGGTAGCAGATACCCGCCCTTCCTTTGTCACTCGAACCCATGATCTAAACAATGACAAATACAATTAACGAGACTATATACCACTACACGTGGCCTCTTCAGCACTTAAACCCTAAGAATACATGGGAGTGCTCATAATCTCCCCTAAAATACACCTCCTTTACTCATATCACTAGTCCTCCTTCAGACGCTGATGGTGTATCTTACTTCCTCTTTCTCTCTCGAGCTGCCCCTCGGGCGGAGCGGTGTGTGCTTCTGATCCATTAATGTCGACAGAGGACCTAGGCTGTGCAGTTGATCTTGGCCTTGCCCACGCCGTCGATCTATGAGACGCTGATGTTCGAGTACTAGCAGATACGTGGGTCACTCTTCGCAACCTGCCTCAAGTGTTTAATGTATTACTCTGGTGTCTTGGAACTCTAGAGGATAACAGGGAGCCGTGTGTTCCACGCTTGTGTTGTGCCAGTGCCACACACACACACACACACACACACACACACACACACACACACACACACGCAACGATTTCCACTGCAAGGCACAGTGGCCAATCTACATGCTGTACCTTAAAAGGGAACTTGTGGTCAGTTCCTATGATCGTGGAGCGTAAAGTTCAAGGAGATGACCACGTTGACGGCCTCCCCGAATCCAATTCTGACCATCCATGTGTGATGATAGACAAGACTCTTAACCTCTGACCACGACCATCAGCCCGTGGTAGTAACACTGTACGTCTCTTGACCAGGATGGTACGACCCTGAGAGCGCCACTTTACTACCCTTGACCACGACGGTGCGACCCTTGGAGTGCTGCTGTACGACCCCCACTTGAGCACGACGGTACTACCTGGGGAGCATCACTGTACGACCCCTGACCACGACGGCACGACCCTGGCAGCATCACTGTACGACCCCTGACTACGACAGCACGACCCTGAGAGCATCACTGTACGACCCTTTACCAAGAAGATACGACTCTTGAGTGTGGATGGCCTAGCCATTGATCTCACTCCTAAGGATCGGGTCGAAAGACCAGGCAATCATACTCGAGGATCGTACAAGTCGTGCTCAAGGGTCGTATCCTTCAGCTTAAGTGTCGTATCGTTCTTAACAAGAAGCTGAATGCCATGAATAGCAGATTTGTCTTTGCATTAGTGAGGGATTAACACCGGCATAGTGTCACACCATCTCAAGTGAATGTGAGTTGTGTTAGTTTAATGACAAAAGATCGTTTCCTCCCTCATAATTCGTCTTGTCTGTCTCCTTGAGTTTAACTTATCTCACGAACGCCCCAGATTACTCGGTAATATGTTTATGTTTAAGTGTAGCTCATTAAAGTGTCATATTTTTTTTTCCATCTGAGATATTAGGGCTTGAATATGCAGGAGGGTGAGAGGCGTGCATGGGATGGAGCAAATTGGAATGATGTGGTTTACAGGGTTTTACAGTTAAGGTTTTTAGGAGAGTAAAAATTTTTTAGAAAGTTAGAAATCTTTTGAAAGTTAAACGCTTTAGGAAGTTGCAATTCCTGGAAGGTTATCATCTTTACAAATTTTAAATTTGGGGGAAGGTTAGGCTTTGCAGAAAGTTAACATTTTTAGGGCAAAGTGAGTTTTTTCTAGTGAGTGATGTACATAATGAAATGTGCTCATATGAATGTTGTTTACACTACAGCCATTAAGAGAGACAATGTCTGCGTTTCCAGTTTATAATTCTATCATGAACGTAAAACAGTTTCAAAATATGGCTCTCAGCCAAAGTGTTTTGAGGTATAATCATATTTCTCTGTACATAACACACTTGTATATAACAATCTGTATGTGTGTGTGTGTGTGTGTGTGTGTGTGTGTGTGTGTGTGTGTCTGTCTGTCTGTCTGTCTGTCTGTCTGTCTGTCTGTCTGTTTATTTCTTTATCAGACTGTGAATGCATATAGATGGATAGAAGTGTGGATAGATAGATAGAGAGTAGATAGATGAATAGGTAGTTAGATAGATAGATAGATAGTAGATAGATGACTAGGTAGTTAGATAGATAGACAGAGGAATAGATATATAGATATGACGATAGAGAGATAGACAGTACATACGTTCGTATGTATACCCTTTCTAAAAAGTTTATCCTTTTGGAAAAAGCAACATGAACGTTGTTTCGTTTGCTCCTGCTTGGGGTGGCCGGATATGAAATATAGCCAGCTGCAGGAATGGCCGGATAAAAGCCTGGTTATCTGAAAGTTTTACGGCCGCCGGTAAGTTACTTATGTGGATAATAAAGGCAGCCAGCCCTCGAGTCTTGTCCTTATATAAATAAAATTCTTCTTTGGCCGTTCCTGCTGTACCACGTCTTCTACTCCCCTACCTTATTACAGTGCCCTGCCACCCTGCCCTGCCAACCTGTTCTGCCACCCTGCCCTTCCGCCTTACCCTGCCACAGTGTGGTGTGCTGGTGGACAGTCATTATCCCACAGTGTAGCGTGTTTATGAACACCAGTTGCCCTGCAGTCCGGTGGCATCATCGTTACGAACCTTTGTGTTGTGTTGCAAGGGTAAGGCACCACGGTCGTCTGGCAGTGGTACGTCTTTTAACGATTATTGCCGCTGAGCGCATCTGGGTGGTTGGTATTGGCCGAGCATTGGCCACGGCCTGGCGGAAGATGGAGGCGTATCGGTCAACGGCTGGCTGAGGCGAGGAGAGCAACTGAACACGGCTGGCTGAGGCGAGGAGAGCGCTGGACACGGCTGGCTGAGGCGAGGAGAGCACTAGCTGAGCATGGCTGGTTGGAGACGGAGGGGTATTGGATATGGCTGGCTGAAGCTGAGGAGGAGCAGGACATGACTGGCCTGCTGAACGTGGTCAAAAGCTGGAGGAGCAACGGATGCAGTTGGCAGAAGTTGGGAGGTACTGGAGTGGGCTGGTTGAGGGTGGGGAAGACCTGAGTGCTGGCTAGGATTTTGGAGCGTCTGACCGGAAGTGTTGAGTTTGTAGGAACGCGGTCCATGGAAGGATTAGGCTCCCTAAGGCTAGAAAAGTGTTTGACAAATTTGGCTGAAAGTAGACGAGAGTTGAACGAGGCTGACTGAGGCGAAAGGACAGTGTACACAAAAGGCGAAGCTGGCGATTGCTGAGCACAGCAAGCAGAAAATAAGAGACGGTGATGGAAAGTCCGGAAGCGCACAGAGTATAGAATCATTGGCCATTGGAATTCAAGGCTAAGGATGTTGTGGATGCGGTTTTCTGATGTTGATGGAAGGGTACCTGAGGACGTAGGTTCTCTGGGCGACGAGAATAGTCGACCCTTCACATGATGCTGCCTCACTGCTACGAATATTCTTAGTAACTGTATCTTAAACAAGCTGTAAAGCTTACACATACAAAATACTTTCAAGCAACGAAAAATTACAAGTAGGGAAAGACAGATTCTACTTGTCTTGATGGGATGTGAAGGACATGGCTCACCAAATGATAACCTTTGCTCCCTGCTGATCTCACGTTGCCCTAGGATCAAACACACACACATACACACACACACACACACACACACACACACACACACACACACACACACACACACACACACACACATCTTATGCTAGGAAAGTCATAAAATGATTATGCAGTTAGAACGAAAACTCATAAGAGGAAAATTCCCCCATACATCCGTCTTTCCAAAGCGCTGGTGTTTGAGAAGAAAACTGGACATGATAGAATTCAGGGTAAATGGCGGTGAGGTGGGCCGTAGGGCGTGAGCAACGTTGTATATATCGCGGGGGAATATTTCACAGCCTGGCGGGACAGGACGGGAAATGGGATGAGGATAGACACCACATTGTGGGCTGCTGGTGGGTGATGTATGTGGCGCGAGTCAGGTCCTCGGTGAAGATAGCTACTTATTGTGTATAGGCACCAAGTGATGGCGGACGTCCCCTGTGGAAAATAATAACTATGATTCCTTGCGGTTGATGAGGATTAACTACGGGTCGTGTAAGATGTGAGGACATAGATGTATAGATGAAAACCAGGAGTCATCTCGTTAGAACAGGCAAGATAAAGGGACCTCTTACATGATCGAACTTAGAGTCGAAGTGAACCTCATACTCTATGTCTGGGTTGGGCCAGAAGCTGATAAAATATCGGCTGAAAGTGTGAGGCCAGAACGTAAGGTTATTGGAACCTTGAGGCGGGAGGAAGACCTAAGCAGGAATGGATGGGATATGAGGTGTACGCGCGCGCGTGTGTGTGTGTGTGGGTGTGTGTGTGAGGAGGAGTTATGAGAGGACCACAGGCATGAGAGACGGGGGCAGGAAGAGTCCCCGCTCAATGGGACGGACCCTGTACGACTGGCTGAACTCAAACGATGGGGAAAGTTACAGTAACGTTACGTCTGAAGTGTCGTAGTGAGCGTCATCATAACCCGTCTAGTATACTGCACCGTCACCACTGGCATCACCACAGTCCACCAGGTGCTCCCTGGAAATCCTCAACTACCCCATGGCAATCACCCACGGGCTTGAGACATCAACCCCCGAGCCACAGGGGACGAAAACGTATCCTCTCTCTCTCTACCCCTCCACCTGATCTGACTGAGGGTCTATTGTGTCTCCTCAGTAACCATTACTCTGGGTTCTCCTCTGGACCCTTTGTGACGTCCCCTCTGGCCTCCCCTGATGCCCTCCCTTCGCCACCATTACCGGCAGTGTACAACACGTCAGGGCCACTCCCACCGCCCTCCTGTGTGCCTGTCACCACACTCACTTTACACTGGGCCACAAGACCACATTAGACAGTGTCCAGTTACGGCCATTCCCCTAAGTACTGAGGTTCAGTATTTCCGAAGGTATATTTCGATTTCATGCCCTCAAACCGGTTCAGTCATATGTGTATCTCCGTCTCTTGATCTCGTAAGAGACCACGATATGTCAACTATCGTGAAAATGATAACATGATATACACCTGGGAACGAGTGTACGACACTTTGAGGTAAGTGTGTTTTATGATCCATCCCGAACGGGCAGGATGCTCGAGGTAATGGAGGTGAGTATGAGGAGGCAAGACACTTCTACAAGTACTTCCTTCTCGACACATTTACGGCATCAAGTATTCCCCCTGGGGCGCTTTTGAGGAGGTTTCCATGTCTCTCTCTCTCTCTCTCTCTCTCTCTCTCTCTCTCTCTCTCTCTCTCTCTCTCTCTCTCTCTCTCTCTCTCTCTCTCTCTCTCTCTCTCTCTCTCTCTCTCTCTCTCTCTCTCTCTCTCTCTCTCTCTCTCTCTCTCTCTCTCTCTCTCTCTCTCTCTCTCTCTCTCTCTCTCTCTCTCTCTCTCTCTCTCTCTCTCTCTCTCTCTCTCTCTCTCTCTCTCTCTCTCTCTCTCTCTCTCTCTCTCTCTCTCTCTCTCTCTCTCTCTCTCTCTCTCTCTCTCTCTCTCTCTCTCTCTCTCTCTCTCTCTCTCTCTCTCTCTCTCTCTCTCTCTCTCTCTCTCTCTCTCTCTCTCTCTCTCTCTCTCTCTCTCTCTCTCTCTCTCTCTCTCTCTCTCTCTCTCTCTCTCTCTCTCTCTCTCTCTCTCTCTCTCTCTCTCTCTCTCTCTCTCTCTCTCTCTCTCTCTCTCTCTCTCTCTCTCTCTCTCTCTCTCTCTCTCTCTCTCTCTCTCTCTCTCTCTCTCTCTCTCTCTCTCTCTCTCTCTCTCTCTCTCTCTCTCTCTCTCTCTCTCTCTCTCTCTCTCTCTCTCTCTCTCTCTCTCTCTCTCTCTCTCTCTCTCTCTCTCTCTCTCTCTCTCTCTCTCTCCCTCTCCCTCTCCCTCTCCCTCTCCCTCTCTCTCTCTCTCTCTCTCTCGAGCAGTTGAGGGGGCCGTACATACCCACCATTACTTCTCTGACCCACCATCCATCACCCTCAGGCAAGGTTAACCCATCACCATCACAAGCTGAGTTTATATAAGTCAAGATCTCGCAGCAGTTAGCAAGTGGACAAAATAGACATCATTGAGGCCCCACAGGGTAGATGTGTAAGTCATTTTCTGGATCGTCATTTTTTGAAAATACGCATCGGTACAGGTCTCAATATATCATATTCCTGATGGCCTATTAACAGTCTCGCCATTCTGGTTTAGGTTATGATATACGAATCACGAAAGTCGTTCATCTTTCTTATTTTTCAAAAGGTGTGTATTGACGGCCAATTGAATCCCGTTTTCTTTTTCTCCTGTTTCGTTTGAGTTAAGCGTTTCTGTGGTTGTGTCTTGCATATTATATATTACATTGCCCGGCGCTTCTCTCTGCTTTATTTTTTCTCTCTTTGATTCGAAGTGCATCCTAGACTGTATGTGGGGTACTTCTTTACGAAGCCATTGTTCAAGAACGCTCTTCACTCCGAGGCTGCGCTACACTCAGTAGAAGGAACAGGATAGACTCCTTTGAAGTGAGAAGTCATTGACAAGAAGGTGTTTTTCTTTTGTATGATTATAAACATTTTCATACCATACACCTCCAGGTCCGCCTTCTCTGAGGCTTCTGTACCTTCGAGAATCCAATACAGTCTGGAAGTTGGGGTCAGAAGGTACTTGACCTGACATGCTTGCACTCCTTTCCATCCATTGACAATGATAAAGGCTTGCCGAAGGACGTAATGTACCCATTACCAAAGGATGACAAAGGAGAGTATGAACTGTAGGGTAAGCTGTGACTCGATTGCCCGGTCTGAGGTTCGAGCCAAGGGGCTTTTTTCGTCGCCTTATCTCCTTCTTGTATTATAGGAAACATGTTATGCTTCGCTGAGAGTCCATACTTGGATTTCAACCGTCAGATATTTCGATCTTTTTTCTTTATTCCCTCTATCTTAAGCTGAGGACTACTGTTCCATTGGCCTCTGAGGTGTGGCATTTTGCTAACCAGCGAAATCAAGGGGAAGTGGAAACAGCTATTGATTGTCTTGCTGCGCCACTGGCGAGCATCCTGTGGGAGCTTGCCGTGGCAATTCCCCAGCCGTATTGCTGTCTGGGTTAATAAGGTTACCTACTTACTGAGGCCGTATTACCAGCGACACTGAAGTACCATCTGGGCGGTAATACTCCTTGGTATAGTGCAGGCCGCTGGAGGGAGTGAGCTTGATGAAGATGGGAGACTCCGTGTTCAGCATCATCTTTGGAAAGAGGAAACCCAGTCACGATGCTTATCATGATTTGCTAGGTAATCCCCGATGATTAGGTTGGCTGGATTCCCCTTGTATGAACCCCACATGAACCTCGCTACCGCCAAAGAATAGTTTCCTTCAACCCCGCGCGTTATATAATGCTACATTAGCGGGTTTGATGACAAGACAGGTACTCAGAATCCTTACCAGGCCATCTCATCTGATCAGGCACTAACACGAGTGACTCCTCCCCATTTCTCCTGAACCCCCTCACAAATCTGTGATCAACCTACAAGAACTCAGAAAAACTTCAGTGGAAACTGACAGTACCTTCCACAACGTGAGGTGAACTTCCAGATATTGTATGTATACACAACGGCAAGTGTCAGAATGAGAGTTTGTTATGGTGTCCTCCACCCACCAGTCACTCTTCCATCCACCAGTCTGTCCTCAACCAAGCAGTCTCTCCTCACCCACTAATTTCTCCTCCACCCATTAGTCTCTTCACTCGCCAGCCTGTCCGTGAAACGTATTTCAAATATCCTCTACTCTACATACGCCCATTTTCTATTGCCGAGATCATTCACTCACCATTAGCATTCCTCATTTGATTATCACAAGGACCTTTTTCACATTAACTGTTCCATGTCCGAATAGTAACCTCGTCATTAACATATAAGGTCAACCTTCAATGATTAGGAAGAGCGTTCGTTCTCTGATAAGATTGATAAAGTTCAGGGAAAACCATTGCATGACCTGAGAGTCGTATACGTACAAAAGAGAGGAAAAGAAATGGGTTTTATATTCGCCTAATTTTGGAGCTATGGAGTCTCTTGTTTCTTGGGCGCGAGGCGTAATATGGCCAGTGATTAATAGGAAAATGAGCATGGGAGGATGGGCGTAATAGATTATCTATTGGTATATTGTTCCAGGTCATTTAGAATGACAGCTATGAGAGCCTCACTTTCTACCCCCTTCACCCTCAGTGTAGGAGGATACTAGCTACTTCTTGTGGCGCGAAATGAAGTTCTCTCAGCACATTAATCCACTTTGTGGATGAGGTGGTTATCACAGGTTAATGGTAGATATCAGTATGGTCGCTAACTTCCATAGACTTTATAGTTAAGAGAACAGTTGATAGAGACAAACGGTGGTGGGTGACGCACAGTTTCTGAGGCAGGTGATGAGAAAGGTTGAGATTTGCAAGTTCCCCAGGACGTGCAACAGGTACAGGTGTGTGTGTGGTGGGGAGGGTAGTGAAGTGGCCACGAATACATCGTGTGAAATGGAGAACGTTCATGCAGATTAGAGTTTGAGATGTGAGAGTGACGACGAAAAACACCACTAGAGCAGTAAAACTTTAGGTGATGTATGACGGTTGGGAGACAAGTGGGAAAAAAACAAAGAGGAGAAAAGGTGGTATAATAGATAATGAAGAATATGCTTGGTCTGCTGGCAGAGTTGGGGTTAAGGGTGGAACAGTAAGGCTCTTATCTTCTGTTGTTCATCAGAAGGGCTTATGGCACGGTCGGGAAATAACTGAAGTGCAACGAGTTCATTATACAAGCTACGGCGTGACGTAGTCCCTCCACCTCCTACCAGCAGGAATGTATAGGTTTAGGGGAGACTCAACTGTTGCAGTGGCAGGTGGGATCTTGGTGGAGAATTATGGCAATATTGCAGCACCGCTGGACGGGACGATGATCCTCCCAGATGTTGACAAACCGGAATACCACAACCCGGACACCTTGGCCAGCCACAACCCTCACACCCTAGCCAGCCACAACCCTCACACCCTGGCCAGCCACAACCCGTACACCCTGGCCAGCCACAACCCGTACACCCTGGCTAGCCACAACTCGGACACTCTGGCCAACCACAACCCGGACACCTTGGCCAGCCACAACCCTCACACCCTGGCCAGCCACAACCCTGACACCCTGGCTAGCCACAACTCGGACACTCTGGCCAACCACAACCCGGACACCCTGGCCAGCCACAACCCGGACACCCTGGCTAGCCACAACCCGGACACCCTGGCCAGCCACAACCCGGACACAGCCAGAGTGTGATAAGGAGTTTACGGAGGGCCGAGTTGAGTGATGGCCATGACCCAGACAGAAGGGAAGGGACGAAGAGGTGGCCCCAGGCAGTGTACAGGGGAGGTTCCATCAGCCACAGTTCATACGGATGGGGCAGGAACTGGCACGATTTACGACGCTAGAGGACAAGCAGATGAAGGAATAATTTTCAGCTCAAGGGGAACGGCAAGGGAGAAGAGGCAGATATACACCTCCTAGGGGGAAGAAGGATGAACCAAACGGTGGAGAAATAAAATCTTAGAAAAATGAAGAGCAATAAGGAGAGATGACCAAAGAAATGTTTGAAAATTAAGGGAAGAAGAACATATAGAATAAGAATCCACCATTGTTTGTGAGGTATCTTATATTTTTTGAAGTGTTACTCCCACGTACTTTTTTCTATGTCTGCTATGACTTGGGGAAGATCATAGCTATAGCCAGGGAGACTATGACTACCTAGCAGTACAGGTAACACCATAGGGTTGTACACTGCAGTTGTATACTGTCAGTGTAAGACATGTTGAGAGGTTAGATACTGCAACATGGATTCGGGTAGAGGGTACCTCAGCTGGGATAAGGAGCTGGTATCAACACATACTCCTCTCCACGACGAGAACAACTCCTGTACGCACGTTCATCTTCAACGTTATTACTAACCCTTTTACCATAAGGTCAACAGACTCTTGAATGTATTAACCTTCGCCAAGGGCACATTTCTCCCCCCAACAGCGTCAGAAACATTCCAAAGTATGTCGTCAACTCACGTTCCTACCCGTATGGATAGGTGGACAAGCGCCACGAGTTTGTCATCAACATTAAGTCTTCTTTGCAAAGAGACGTACCCAACAGATGTGTGTGTGTGTGTGTGTGTGTGTGTGTGTGTGTGTGTTAACACAACAGTCTGCTCTTATAGGGTCACAGAGCCAGGTCACGTCTCTCGACTATCCACTTCAGCATCATGACCGTAAAATTCCATCCGTTCTGTCTATCAAATTGAAAGGATTTCGGGAGACTTATTCAAGGATTCGAACAATCCGGTTTGCTGGATGAATTGCGAACGAGAACGCGGCACGTGGCTGGCTCCCTCCCTGGTGCAGGACTAAAATCTGCATACTTGTATGTCTATGGAAAATTGGAATTCTCTCTTCGACAAGAGGGATTTTCGTCTGAATACTTGGTGGACATTGAGGTGGAGGTTATGTGTATACAGTACCTTGAATACGTTAAGACAGTCGACCCAAGTCGAGATGCTGCTTGAAACACAACCGAAGGCCATCAGGAGTCGAGAGGGGATGAGGGAAATAATGATGGGAAAGGATTTTGATATGACATGTCGGTGAGCAGCGAATATAGAAGAGAAATGTAGCCTCTGTCTAAACATTAGAATTTGGGCGTCATTTGAAAATTTAGATAAAAGGACAAAATGTTTTTATCCCGCGACACGTTCTCACATTTTCAGTCATAATTCAACCAGCGTGTTTGAAAATGATGCAGAGCAGCGGTTTTTATTGTAGCAAATTTAGAAAACGCTTCCGGCTATTCTTATGAAATGAACGTAAAAAAAAAAATAGATGCGGAGGGGAAAAAGCGAATTAAGTGAATACTTCGCGTTGCAGCAATACAGCAGACTGAACCTGACACGCTTTCACATTTTGGATCTACGCTTACCATCCTCGACCCTCGTCCGAAACGTTCCGAATTCTCGCGAGTCTTGGATCGACACGAATCATCCTCGACCCTCGTCCGAAACGCTCCGAATTCTCGCGAGACTTGGATGTACATGAATCATCCTCGACCCTCGTCCGAAACACTCCGAATTCTCGCGAGAATTGGATGTACACGAATCATCCTCGACCCTCGTCCGAAACGCTCCGAATTCTCGCGAGACTTGGATCTACACGAATAATCCTCGACCCTCGTCCGAAACACTTCGAATTCTCGTAAGACTTGGATCTACACGAATCATCCTCGACCCTCGTCCGAAACACTCCGAATTCTCGTAAGACTTGGATCTACACAAATCATCCTCGATCCTCGAACGAAACGCTCCGAATCCTCACTCTGGCACCTCCCAGTTCGAGACGTGTGTGTTGCACTAAATCCATCAGATAATATCGGCTGTAAATGACGAACGTTAAACACACATTCTACTTACGGCACAGGTTTCACGGCTAATACGTTTACAGGCGCCTTCCTCCATATACCAGCTTCTGTTATAGACCAGCTGTTCAGAGCTAAACCTTGAGGTCTTATGGTAACGCTGAGTTTACAAACCTTCAGGGAAAATGTGGCATGAGTGTTACAAGATCTTTAGAACTTCACGTCTGCCTTCTGCCATAAGAGAGGATTGTAACTGGTCTATCCTTGTTAGTTATAAGTATTCTGTTTACTCATAGTGACTTGAGTTATGTGTGTGTGAGTTTGTATCGTAGCTTAATCTCCAGGATTATCTATATGTTTTCTGTAGGTCGATGTGCGATAGCTCCTATGACGCCCACGTTAGCTATCGCTGATGTCATGCCTTTGCTCGACATAGTCAATCGTAACGTCTCTCCTCACCTCACATGTCTTCCGATGAGGATGAGTTTCTGTACTTGTATTACAGTATGAATTACCTCGCGCCAGAACCCCATCACGGTGCTCGATATGGCCCGCTTTTACTTAATTCCTAATCTCTTCTTGGTCGCTACCCTGCTTTACTGAAGCCATCGATTATTATGGTTCTGGAGATGGGACTAGTTCTGGAGGTGGGACTAGTTCTGGAGATGGGACTAGTTCTGGAGATGGGATTAGTTCTGGAGATAGGACTAGTTCTGGAGATGGGACTAGTTCTGGAGATGGGACTGGTTCTGGAGATGGGACTAATGAAAAAACCACACCCTTGCTGAGATCAATGTGAAGTCCAAGGTGTCAAATCTTTAGCTGTAAATGACCCTAAAGAAAATTATCTTTAGTGAAAATATTATCATTTCATCTTCTTGGAGTAAATGATGAATCGTCTTAACGATATTGTCAGGAAAAAGAGGACTTCTTCATCCACATTAGCATCTCATCTGACGAGGATATACGAAGCACATAATCAGGAGAAGAATTAGCATCGTACATCATCTACCTTTGGCTTCGAAGTAAGGGTGTCACCCTTGAAGAAATGAAGCCTGTGGTAAAAACGTGGACCAGGGACCGGGTTGAGCTGAAACTATAAATGATCCATAGAGAAGTTTTCGCTGTAGTAATGCTGAAGCCTCGGGGGCCCCCATTGGTGTGGTATGGTGACCCCCCCCAAAGGCAGTATCAGAGACCACATCTTCCTCGAAAGAGATTCAACAGTCACCAATGGGGGACCCCATCAAACCCTCAGCGAGGGGAATGGTGTTCCGTCACAAAGCCATTTCCCGCATAAACAGTGGAGAGAAACTATTCATTTACAGCCACTGCAAAACGAAAATGTAAACATACGTTCCCAGAGAAAGAATGGCCGGTTTACTGTGTGGCTGCCGCCCCTGGCCAGCTTCTGTTGACAGGGCAAATACCAGGTCGGTGCCACCTGCAGTGCGTTGCAGGAGGAGGTAGTAAACAAAGATATAGCGAGGGGGGGATGGGGGGATGAAAGAGTGTTTGTGTCCATAACACATGTTTGGCCTCACGCTGTTGCAGCAGGAGCCAGAGTTTGCCCTCCTGCCAGTCTGGCATGAGCCCCCTGCACGTGTGTGTGATGGGAAACAAAGTGCCAACGTCACTTCTCGAAGGTACTGTTGACATGGAGATCTGTGGGCCGATGGAGGTAAAGAGAGAAAAAAAGAAAAACTTTAATAGATCAACCATAGAAAATCCATAGAAAATATTATCATAGTTTAAAAACTTTTGAACATACCTTTTTTTCGTCCTATTCTTTTCCTTTTTGCCATATTCATTGGTAAAGGAAAAGTTCTTACTCTTTTTTTAAGATTTCTTTCACATCTACTCTTTTTCGTCCCATTCTTTTTCCTTTTTGCCACATTCATTTGTAAAGGAAAAGCTCTTCCTCTTTTTTTTAACTGATTTCTTTCACATGAGGATAACGTTGCAAGGAATTACCCTGATGAGAAGGTATTAAGTATGTTTGTCATCATAGACGTCGATCTAAACTGTTTCAGACAACATATAAGGAAGTTTTAACCCCGTTTTCTGTATGACTGTGGGCTGCCATGCCCGGCCAAGACATGGCCAGGAACCAGGAGAGTTACAGACAACGAAACGGAGAAATGAACTTGCAAGGGGAGTTACAGAATGATACTTTCCCAGTTCCTACACCATTTGGTCAGCCAGGTGAGGGACGAGGGGAAGGTCACAGTCTGGCTCAGTGGGAAAGGGCAGGTGTAATGGATTTTACACCGATGGTGAACGAGATACATAAAAGAAATGTCATATCTCTTTGCCAGGGGGGGAGTGGAGGACTTGGTGTCACGCTAGTGGTAAGTGGTGACAGTGGTGGCACATCCACGAGGAAGTGGTAGCACACCACTAATAGCCAAGGAGATATAGGAGGTGAGCTGCTCCGACTCTGCTCACCGACTTAAGGAGTGGAAGGAGGAAAGAAATGTAGCGAGAGACATCACAACGTAGATCATGCGGAGAATTATCGTAAAGAAGGCCAGCAGTTTTCTCTCTCTCTCTCTCTCTCTCTCTCTCTCTCTCTCTCTCTCTCTCTCTCTCTCTCTCTCTCTCTCTCTCTCTCTCTCTCTCTCTCTCTCCCCCCCCCCCCCCCCGCCCCTGGACGTTACATTACCCCACCAGGAGGCCCTGGTTAAGGTCGCAGCTGGACTATTCTGGTGCTGAAGATGATGATTATAGTATTTACGTGGACGGGAATTATTCATTGTGGCGTTTAGCTTCATGTTTAATGGCTCTGTAGTTAGGCAAATCACTGGGATTAGCAACGCACCGAGGCCCTGCTGTGTAAGCTTATGGACTTCCCTGCGAAGGTTGAGCACAGTACAGGTAGGGAAGGATTGAGAACCATTGGACCTGGATATTGTACAATGGGTTCTTCACTCGAGTCAAACGTGAGATTCGAAGATCTTTGCTGGGAACAAGATTGGATTCCAAGCACCATAATGCAAGCTCAGTTGCAATTGTTTTACAAGGAAGAATCGCCCCTTTCGCTCGTTCTGATCCCCTTTGTTTTTGTAGCATATGAATATCTTAGTTGATGATATGCCTCCCAAGTGTAGCTTGATCACATAAAACATATCGGACATATATAGTTTTCCTCCCGTAGCATAAGGCTGGCTGGCAACGATAGGTATATGAAGGTTCTATTGATACTGACAACCGCACAGCTCAGGCTCTGCCTACAATGTCCAGGCTTAAGGAATCCTTCTCCTCTTTGAGTTCATGCTTACGAGATCGAGAACACTTGCTTTATCATCCTCCCCTCGTCGTGTGTTCTTCACCGTGACATTATCATTCCACTGTACGTCTTCGTGACCATTTACCATCGATTGTTTCGTCTCTCTCAGCCATTATTTTCTCAGAGTCGTTCCCTTCGCAACAAGTTTTATTGGCTGGTTTGTCTCAATGCTTGTACGAGCGACGAAGACACACACACACACCTCCACATCTCCACCTCCACACCATTCATCATCGATTGTTTCGTCTCTCTCGGCCAATATTTTCTCAGTGTCGTTCCCTTCGCAATAAGTTCTATTGGCTTGTTTGTCTCAGTGCATTTACGAGCGACGAACACACACACACACACACACACACACACACACACACACACACACACACACACACACACCTCCACATCCGGAATGATAACATATTTGAGAGTTTATGTACACTCGTTTTGCTCTGTGTCTCGGCACAGTACTTAAACCCTCGCCCATCTATTCTTATTATCATATATATTCAAAAGTACACCAGATTTACACTTTATCATTTTGTATTCATGATATGGAAATGGTGGAGAGGAAGATGAATGCTAGGGGGTCTTAAAAAGAGGAGCGGGTGTTCAGACTATTGGGGTTGGGAGATGAGTCAGCTGTTGTTTGCCGATGAGACGGCGTTGGCGGTAGCAGCAAGTGAGAAACTGTAGAAGCTGGTGTCTGAGTTTGGAAGAGCGTGTGAAAGGAGAAATTTAAGAGTAGATGTGGATAAAGACAAGGTTATTAGGTATTCTTAGCCGTGAAAAGAGACAAGTTATTTGGAGTGTGTTAGTTACTGCCCCTATCACAGCGGGTAGGCTGGAGCAAGATTAGCTTATAACAACCTACTTTGTATGGGTCAAAATCTTTTGATATTCCATGTCTCAATGCACTCTAGGACCTCCTCCCTATCCCATCTCATTGGTGCTTGGGATATAATGTCTCTCACTGTAAAGGCACTTTCGAACTTTGTGCATGTGTGTGTGTGTGTGTGTGTGTGTGTGTGTGTGTGTGTGTGTGTGTGTGTGTGTGTGTGAGTGTGTGTGTAATCGATGTGTATTAATGCAATCAATAGATACCAAGAACAGGTAGTTTTCAAGACACGACGGCCACTCATGACGACGATATCCATAAGGTAACATTCTGTAAACTATAGCAATCAGACGCCCGGCATTCCCTGAGTGTCGTGGGGGGTGTTCCTGAGTGTATTTCTCCCCCCAACAGACGTACGACACCCGCCCACCGCTTACCTCGTCACCAGTACGCGCGGACACGAAGCATGACAAACATTCACCGGGTCTGTAATGTGTGTCCAGGTCGGAGCAAATGGTTTCACTGTGCAATCTACGTGGAATTTACGTGTGTCAATAATCCAGCGGTCAATACCCAGCCATTAGCTAGTTGCACGTGGCAGAGAGAGGGGGTCGTGCTGTGTAAACACACGTGCCTCGCGTCGTCTTGGAGGCTGTCCCACCAGCACACACGCTGGTCGTGTCGTCGATGGTCCAGGGCGGCTGGATGGAGGCGCAACAGCACCGGAACGGCAATTTAGGGACGAGAGTTCGTGGTATAGAGCGAGTGTGGCCAGCTGAGGCAGCGACAATACTGCCGCGCCAGAGGCACAGTAGCTCGGGGAGAAACTATAATTATCACTTCCGAAGTAGCGCTGAAGTGTGAGGATAGGATTTTGGTGTATATGGTACACCCGGGGTAAAGCAGACGCCTGGTGTAGACGACTAATGTACCGTCGTATAGTTAACACAGCGACCAGGACGACACCCAGGTCGGCTTGAGCGCTATATGGGACATGTATATCATGACGATATACCACACATCAGTACCAGAGGTTCAGTTATGATGGTATACCACACATCAGTACCAGAGGTTCAGTTATGATGGTACACCACGCATCAGTACCAGAGGCTCAGTTATGACAGCACACCACACATCAGTACCAGAGGTTCAGTCATGATAGTACACCACACATCAGTACCAGAGGTTCAGTTATGATGGCACACCACACATCAGTACCAGAGGTTCAGTTATGATGGCACACGACACATCAGTACCAGAGGTTCAGTTTTGATGGTATACCACACATCAGTACCAGAGGTTCAGTTATGACAGCACACCACACATCAGTACCAGAGGTTCAGTTATGATGGTACATCAGAGGTGTAGACAGGAAGATTCGGGGATCCCATGAATGAGGCTACGAAACTGCAAGAGAGTGAGGTACAATGAACAATATTGAGGCAACCATTATTAGCCACACAAATCTACAATCTTCGCCCTACCTATGGAGAATCTTCGTCAATAAGAATATCCAACACGATAATGAAACACGGAACTGTGTTGTGATCCTTATTTCTAATGGTTATTATACATCCTTCAATTATCATTAATTTTTGAACATTTTGACGAAGCTTCTGATGATCTTATGTCACAGTCTTTTGTGATTATTATAGTTGAAATTCATTGATTATAATAAGAACAACATAGCATTTCAGGTATCATATCAAGTCACGCATGGTTGTGACTTAACTCGAAAACAGTCTCCATTGAATCGGCTTATGGTCACAAGAACACTGTCTTGCGTGAGATGAGATGCAAAACATTGTGGAATTACGTGACATTCTATTTCACCAAATCCTCACAGAATGTGATCTCCTTTATCACAGGAGTCAGGCAAGTTCAGAAATACTGACGTGGATACGATGGACGTAGCCAGATAAGATCAAGTATGTTAAGTTAAAGATATGAGCATCGAAGGCTAACACTCTATCTACAGTTAATGATTAAGTTATCGAAAAACAAGACCATTTGGTTCTAACAGGTTCTACAAAGACGACATGACATTATAAGTGTTGAGGTGTCTCCTAAAAAATCTGTTTGAGGAATCAGATTCATTTTCTTCAGTTTGTAAATGTTATAAACTCATCAACTCATGTGTGACCACTATTCATGCCCATTCAACAGCTCTGATAACTTTTTATGTGATATTTAATCATTTTCATTCCATAATTCTTATACTTTCTAACCTTGAATTGAGCTTCTAGCCATAAAGATTCTCATTTTGTATCATGAAGACAATTTGACAATAAAGTCATCTTATCTTATCTTATCTTCCTCACTCCTGAGATTACTCCCACTATCCTCCACTGTCACAGTAACTACGTCTAATCATCTAATTATACCCCCCCCCCCCTGTGCCACGGTTTGGATCGCCTCCCCCCCTCCCACACACCACCTCCACCACCCGACGTCCATTACCTATAATTATCCTTCCCCTCCTCCCATTAGGCTGTCCACGCTATTAAGTCCACCATCAGCATAATAAGCTACCGAGACAAGGCGGACTTTACATGTTGCCACGAGCTACTGCAGTCCCAGCTAGGCTGGTCTGTCACGACTGTTCTGTGAGGTTGTTTGGGGTGGGGTGGGTCTGTGATCCATTCCCCACTGCACGGACCATTCATTCCTGATAGGAAGCGACAAATCCAGACTCGAGAGAAGACCCAGTCACTACCCTAATCACCGGAAGACAAACTGGAGACGAACACTCCTTCATCAACACAGTGAAACATAAGACCACCCCTTCTCCCCCGCAACACAACTGAGGCTACTGGTGACTTGGACATTAGACAAACAATAGATGGCTACGCAGGATGTGTCTCCCACACTATACCTCACCAGACTACTGTATACCTTGTGTCGCCGTAGGGGGACCACATCTCCAAAACCCACACCAGTGGAAGGAGCACCTCACCATTCACGAGACTTGGACGTCCCCCGTAGCCACACATCTATTGCACCTAAGACAGAAACACATCTTCAATATTCCAAGGTTGATCGAATGGATTTGTTTGTTATAATTTTAAGTTTGCTATAAGTTATAAGTTTGTTATAATCAAGTTATAAGTTTGTTATATATTATAATTTGTTATGATTATAATATAAGTTTGTTATAATCAGCTCTGCCATATTATTCGTTATCAAGTTCACGAAAAGTCCCCAGGATCTATCTTGCAAAGGCGCTGGTCGGTTCGAGGGCATATACCTGATGGCAGAAGGACGACGTGAGGGAGGCATAGCTAGGGAACAAGATAGACGGAAGCTTACGGAAACAAAATTTGGCGTCTAAGGCTTAGATGTATAGCGACCCTGGTGCACGCAAATTATTTCCTCGCGTGACTTGCCTCATCCACATGTCAACCTTCCCTCCTGGAGGCAGCTGTCTCCCTAACCCCTCCATCCCTACGCCACACGCAGGAACGGAAAAGGAGGCGGACTAACGATGAACCATGTTGCCTCAGGTATGACTCGTCCTCCCAGGCGGGAGGTGAGTGTGTAACTCATCCCTCCACACTCACACACACACACACACACGTTCAACCACAACACATACTTCTACAGGAGTGACGTAAGCTTGCTCCACGACGGAAAATGACACACACACACGTTCAACCACCACACATAGTTCTACAGGAGTGACGTAAGCTTGCTCCACGACGGAAAATGTTACATAACGTCTGTCAAAAGTCTTCCTGCGTCTGTGTAGCAAATAGCTGGATGGACATCGTCTGCATCAGTTCATCAGAACGCCATCAAGTCTCCTCGTAGATTCTTGACGCAAGGACCGACTTTGCGAATCTTTGGCTACGCTAGATCGTGCCACAAGATCCGTGAGGAGATGGTACATTAATCCTCAGGTGATGAACCTGGTGATCAATGATTAATCATGGCATGTCCGACCACAAGATGAGGACGTAGATTATTGTCATTACTCGGGTGGTTGATCCCGAACACTATGGGACCCGACCCTAAAATTCACCGGTGATGACCAAACACAAGTGTTTACCGGTAAGGATCCGGCCAGAGAAAAAAATATAATAAATACCGGTAATGACCAGGCCAAAGATTACCAGTTGATGACCCAGCTCGAGACATTTCCGGTAATGACCCGGCCAGAGATTACCAGTAATGACCCGGAGAGAGAGATTAACAGTAATGACCCGGACCGAGAGATTACTGGTAATGACCCGGCCCGAGAGAGATTACCAGTAATGACCCGGCCCGAGAGAGATTACCAGTAATGACCCGGCCCGAGAGAGATTACCAGTAATGACCCGGCTCGAGAGATTACCAGTAATGACCCGGCCCGAGAGAGATTACCAGTAATGACCCGGACCGACAGATTACCAGTAATGACCCGGCCCGAGAGAGATTACCAGTAATTACCCGGACCGAGAGATTACCAGTAATGACCCGGACCGAGAGATTACCAGTCTCAATTATAATGACCAATACAATAAAGTGTTTATTGTAAGACACAACTTTAATGAATAAACAACATGATCTTCGGGGTACTGGGTAATATTCCAGACTCACCAGGTATTCCCGAATACTTAACTCACGCCAATCAGTCGTTCTATCAAGGTCTACAATATTCATCGAATCAGTTGAAAAATAGTGTTGATCACTAAGATTATTTTATGACTCTCTCTCTCTCTCTCTCTCTCTCTCTCTCTCTCTCTCTCTCCCCCCGGGCTTGGTAGCAGTAGGTTGCATTATCTTAACCTCACTTTATCCTCTTTCGCTCCGCCCAGTTTATAAAAAGAATGTTGAACACATTTACGCAAAGAAGAGTGGGTGGCGTGGGGGCGTGAACCCCTCACCCAACCCCGCCCCCACCCCAACCACCCATGGAACGCCTCGCGTGACCAGAGGTCATTCGCTCCCTGGTCTTTACGTCGTAACTCCAGACAGCGTTTCGTTTATCATGTACGTGAAAGATGGGCACGCATGATAAACACATCGCGAAGTGCCTTTATACCAGAAGACATGGGAGAAAAGATCGCCAGGTGTCTTTATACCACAAGGCAAGGGAGAAAAGATCGCCAAGTGTCTTTACGCCCGAAGGCAAGGGAGAAAAGATCGCCAAGTGTCTTTAGACCCGTAGGTAAGGGAGAAAAGATCGCCAAGTGTCTTTACACCCGAAGGCAAGGGAGAAAAGATCGCCAAGTGTCTTTACGCCCGAAGACAAAAGAGGAAAGAATGCCAAGTGTCTTTATACCACAAGGTAAGGGAGAAAAGATCGCCAAGTGTCTTTACATCCGAAGGTAAGGGAGAAAAGATCGCCAAGTGTCTTTACACCCGAAGGCAAGGGAGAAAAGATCGCCAAGTGTCTTTAGAGCCCAAAGCAAGGAAGAAAATATTCAGTTGAGGACCTTAGACAGAAAGAGATATCATTCTCAGATCACTGTGTCGTCTTCACATACCCACGAACAGTCTCACCTTGTTGATGTTCCATAGCTAAAACCAACCAAGGGATGCCGTTCGTTACAGTGAGGACCTATCCTACCATTCATAACATTACAATGATCATAATGATCATTTCTTTATGGAGTTCAGATAAGTAATACATGCGGTTTCTTCAGGGACAATGCACACCCATGAACTGGTAGACAGAATACCCTCCAGTTTCCTATTTTGTATACTAGATGATGGCAAATATAGAATAGTTTCTCCTTACTTGATCATTCAAGATCTTAAAGCAGGGTATCTGCTGTCATTATGGCGTCGTATACCAGTCAATTTCACGTGACAAATGACCATAAGGCCTTCCTATTGTTGGGACAAGACAAATATTCTCTGAGAGATTAACGTTTGACTCGTAAAACATCTGCGTATTGCCAAGTTTCATGCGACCTAATCTAACTTATTCATTTTTCTTCTGTCAACCTTTTAGAAATTATGTCCTCTGGTCGGGGGAGCTTTCACGCACATAGTTATGTACAAACACTCATTTTGAGTTTTAGAAAAAGAAAGGAATATGAATATATCTTAACGAAGACGTTTCACAGATGTTGGTATAATATATCTGAAGCCATATTTTGTATTTATCCTCCATGTATAATATAAATGTAGGACAAAAGGACTCTCCCCTTTTTTTCAAGATGAAAAAAATGATCAAATCGTAAACTTCATGGTATAGAAAGACTCTTAGATATTTAGGGAAATACAAGTATTTAAGGGATCGAAGAATAACATCTTAAGGTGTTGACACTACAGTAGCCAGTACGTGATGGGGCGACACCAGTAGGTCACCTGCAGGAGGCTTGGTGTTTGTGGTGAAGATGTGAGAACATTGTATAGCGGAGGAGGAGCAACAGTGATGTAGACGTGGCTAGCAACATGCACGTCACGATCACTTGATATATCCAGCCATGTGTCACCAGGAAAGTCCTGGTCAAGATCGAACACCACTAAAACGTCAGTATGAGTGATCCAATGTCCTCAGGTTCCAAGGTGCACTGAGGGTGTCATGTTGTTTATGGAGGGCTGGGTCTTGTGTTACTTGGCACTATGTACTTATACCGTGCACAGGTGGTAACATCTCTCTTGCCTTCTGGCTAGTGTGGGAGTCAGAGGTTATCAGTACGTAACTTGCTTAAAAGATGTTTGGTATTAGAAAAAGATTTACCTACATCCACCTCCCTGGCCACAGTACTTTCGACTATCATCTCCCTTACTCTCCAACTCCCTCCCTCCCTCCACCTCCCTGGCCACAGTGCCTACAGCCATCATCTCCCTCACTCCCCAACTCCCTCCCTCCTCCTTCCACCTCCCAGGCCACAGTGCCTACAGCCATCATCTCCCTCACTCCCCAACTCCCTCCCTCCTCCTTCCACCTCCCAGGCCACAGTACCTACAACCATCATCTCCCTCACTCCCCAACTCCCTCCCTCCTCCTTCCACCTCCCAGGCCACAGTACCTACAACCATCATCTCCCTCACTCCCCAACTCCCTCCCTCCACCTCCCTGGCCACAGTACCTACAACCATCATCTCCCTCACTCGACGAAACCTCTCCAGCCATTTCCCCTGGTCATATCACACGCATCCATCCATACCTCCCTCATCGAGCCGTCCGTGCCATTAGGTCCTGTCATCAGCGTTGGAAGGCATCCACACACGCCAGAATTTGCATATTCCGTGAGGAGCAGCAGTCCCCGCTGGTCACCTCTCCCGGACCAGCCGCCCTCATGGTCCCCCTGACGCTCATTTGAGATAACGAACGATGCCGTCACCCACATCGTAAATTATTACCCACAATTCCCCTCTGATATACGACGTTTGACTGGAGTAAATTGTGTAAAACAGACAGGGGGTTTGTTTACTTTTTGGCCTCAGGGTCCACCACTAACTAACAGGTCTGGGGTTCGTGTTTATGGGTAGATGTTAGGTCAGGCGTCCTTACGTTACACAGGTCAGATTATGGAGGGTCAAGGTCAGGGGTCAGTGTTATAAAAAGAGGACACCCATATTAGCGAAATTATTACTCATACCTTCATCTATCAATATTGAATTTCATACTTGTTTTCTGAACATCTACCAATGACTGTTTGTCCATTTTGTCTGAAGTACAATTTCATTGTGGCCTCATAGAACGATGAGGTAGGTTCAGAATTCCCTTTCGCTGTGCCTCCTGCCGAGGGAGATGGCATGGGAAGATGGCATGATGACTAGCAATCAGATTTCAAGTGTCCCAGCACACCAAGTCATATCTCACCACACTGTGGCTGGGTATGATCAACTCACCACACCACAAGTCACCACACCATGATCTATCAGACTCAGTACACCATAACTCACCACACAGTCATTCACCACGCCATTACTCAATGTACCATAACTCAACACAAGATGTTTCACATTGTCACAACTCCGTACATCATAACTCAACACATCTTGACTCCCTTCACCACAGGTCACTACGCCGTTTCTCACTACGCTAGTCCACACTCCACTGTAGCTGAAGAAACTTTTATAAATTAGCTTTAACCACTTAAACTACTGCTCACTATACCTCAGCTAATCATAATTAAGCTGAGCACTTCGTTAATGATACACCACCACACACCTTCGAGCAGAAAGCATTCATCACACAAACACCTTAGATGATGAGAACACAACACATCATGACCCAATAAAACACATCGTAACCTATCATACACACGGTAACTCATCTCGCGAAAGACACGCCGTAACTCATCGCAGCTCACGACACTTCGTCCAGGCTACACCGAATGTCACTGGAACAGACTATAACTCATCACATGCCACTATGATCACAACAAGAACTATGCATAACTATAACCACTCTCTACCATGAATCACAAGAGCGAAGTGCAATTCATCTCTATTCACCATAACTCATTACAGCCCACATAAACAGCAGTCTTATATGACTCACCACAACACACTACACCTCACCACAACCCATCACAACTCACCACAACACACTACACCTCACCATAACCCATCACAACTCACCACAGCACACTACACCTCACCACAACCCATCACAACTCACCAAAACACACCATACCTCACCACAACCCAACGTGTCACCACAACACACCATACCTCACCACAACCCATCACAACTCACCACAACACACCATACCTCACCACAACCCATCACAACTCACCACAACACACCACACCTCACCATAACCCATCACAACTCACCACAACACACCATACCTCACCACAACACATCGCAACTCACCACAACACACCACACCTCACCACAACCCATCGCAACTCACCACAACATATCATACCTCACCACAACCCATCGCAACTCACCACAACATATCATGCCTCACCACAACCCATCACAACTCACCACAACACACCACACCTCACCACAACCCATCGCAACTCACCACAACACACCACACCTCACCACAACCCATCACAACTCACCACAACACACCACACCTCACCACAACCCATCACAACTCACCACACCATCCCACAGCTCCATCTGTCAACGTGTCGTGTCGCGAGGCGCCAGATCAACTGGCCTCATGATCCTATTATGCTTCAGTGTCAGAGTACAACGCCAGAATTCATTAGCCTTAGTTATGCTTCATTTGGCATGGTGTGCCCTGGACGCATGACATTTACATTAATTTGTAGGAACATATCCCCGGGAGCAGTCGAGTTGGCTCGAAGACCAGGCCAGAGAGGAGGACAGATCCCGGTGTGGGTGTGTCCTGGTGTAAGGCAAAATGTTCTGTCTTGTGTGAGTCACGTCATTTTAGGTTTAGTTTCCCTGCCCTACGTGACGTAGCTGTATATCTATCTACCTTGCAGGACGCATCTGTATCTATGGCCTGCTGGACGCAGCTGCTGCCTCACTCTTGCCTGCAGGACGCAGCTGCCTGCCTGGCCTGCAGATCCGCAGCCACTCCTTCCCTGTAAGATACATCTGTCTCAGTGTTGATCATATCTTCTCCTACGCCCAGTTTACTATTGACGTTACGCATCTCACGTCGTCTCGTACGCGGACAGGAACCTGCGCTCAAGACAAGTCTCGTGTTTTCGGCTCAACACGTGATGGAAACATCAAAGAATATCGACCGTAACTTATGCCTAACAGTGTCTTCCTCCTCCTCCTCCTCCTCCTCTTCCTTCTCACCTGCACGTGACTCTGACGGCACCAAACGTGCGTGCACGTTCTCCCGTCCCCGTGCGCATGGCTCGGAGGGTACATGACATACACGCGCGGAGCCCCTGCACGCAACCCGCTCTCGTGGCCAGCTTCTGCCTCGCGCAGGTGAAGGTCAGCTCAGTTGTCAACATGGTTGTGTGCCTGTGTACACCAGAGAGGGCGGCTCGGGGTCCCCTCTCTACCACTCCTGTGAGCTAAAACCTTCGTCAGCGTGCCTCTCAAACGACAGGATAATGATGATGATTACAATGCCCTATAATACATAAGAACCACTGCATCACTGTCGACTTTCCACCCTCCATCATGACCACCAGAACCTGACGAGTGCTGCCATAAGCCTTTGGTGCTTCAAGTTTTTATAGTCTTTAGTTCGAGGTCGACACCACCATCAGGAGGAGGTCAGCAAGCTTGACCTAGCCTGCACCGTGCCTCCCCTGCCAAGAATCAACAGCTTACCTTGGATATAACCTTAGGTTATATTCCCCAGCGAGGTGGTTGGACCAGAACCCAATATAAATATATCTAAAATGTGTGTGTGTGTGTGTGTGTGTGTGTGTGTGCGTGTAGATCCTATGCCCTGGCCGTGAAGGATTGGGTAATACGTCACTCCATCATGCCCAAAGATCGTACATCTGACCTCAGGGACTGCATCGTTGTTGAGGTCATGGGTCATCCCTTAGTGCTTACTAAAAGTCAAGAGTCGTAGCGAGATCTTAATGAACCCTGGTCAAATCACCCTGGCGGGGCTAGGGTGATCCAAAGATTATCTGCAGAAGTTCCGACCCGCTGGAGGAGCGGAGGTGGGTTGAGGCGTGGCTCCACCTCCCGCTGGAAGGGAAAGGCGACACTGGGTCGTTGTATAGTGTTGCCAGGGATTACCCCTCGTCCACGAGCACCGTGCTCACCTCGCCCAACGGGGGACGGGCACGAGGCTGAAAACAACGAGCGAGCGAAAGAGGGAGGATGAGAGGCAGAATGAGGGAGATAAGGAAGGGAGAGAGAGAGAGAGAGAGAGAGAGAGAGAGAGAGAGAGAGGAGGGGGTGGAATGGGAGATGTATGGGAAGGGGCAACGGGAAAATAGAGAGCATGGAAACTTGTGAAGACAGAGAGAGAGAGAGAGAGAGAGAGAGAGGGAGGGAGAGAGAGAGAGAGAGAGAGATGTGGAAAATACGCATCACCTGCGTACAGAGACAAGTGGCTAACACGGAAAAAATCAGGTGACGCATTAGTTTGCACTTGAGCGTTACGTTCCCAGGAGGTGAAGACACTGTATTATCCAGTTCCTCTGTGGAATGCTGGTGTGGCTCCAGGATCACAATGCAGTTCGCACAGGACGCTCATGACCGAGCTCCTCAGGAGGTTCCTGATGTACTGTATACATGTGAGATGATGAGGAGGACTGTATACATGTGAGATGATGAGGAGGACTGTATACATGTGAGTTGATGAGGAGGACAACAGTCTTTTCGCCACTGCTTGAGCATCATTGCAAACTTTATCTTGCGCTGGTGAGACCACATTGGGTTACTGTGGTACAATCCTGGGCTCCATACTTTGCAGTTGATATATATATATATATATATATATATATATATATATATATATATATATATATATATATATATATATATATATATATATATATATATATATATATATATTGTTTAGAGAGAGGTACAAAGGCGAATGACAAAAAAATGGTCCCTGGAATCAGAAACCTCACTTGTGAAGAATGGTTAAAAAGACTGAAGTTACACTCACTTAAGTGGAGGAGGGCGAGAGGGGATATGACTGAAGTTTCTAAATGGGTGAAGGGTATAAAAAAGGTAACATGATTAAGTTCTTAGATTGGCGCCACAGGGTAGGACTAGAAATAATGGCTTTAAATTAGAAAAAAATAGATTCAGGTTGGATGTGGGTTAAGTATTGGTTCGGGAATAGGGTAGTTGATTTATGGAACAAGCTGCCAAGTACAGTAGTAGAGAATGGGTCTTTAGGTAGTTTTAAACGAAGGTTGGATGATGTGTTTATGGGTTCAGACTCAGGACCTGCCTAGCATAGGCCAATAGGCCTCTTGCACTGTCCTCACTTCTTATGTTCATATTTACGTCAGCTGTGAAATCGTGATTTCCTTCCTCTGTGTATGTATACACAGACGGTATGGATACATTCATGTATCAACTTTATCGTATTGTGATGGACGTCTACAAGCTCGTCTTCGTTTGTAGTTGAAGTTCCCAGTGATCACATGTTGGCCAGACTGGCTGAAGGTGCTGGTGCAGGGTCAGTCTTCCCGTCAGAGCCTCCCTATATATCTCTCCCTCTCCCTACCTATGTATCTCTCCCTCTCCATCCCTATATATCTCTCCCTCTCCCTCCCTATGTATCTCTCCCTCTCCATCCCTATATATCTCTCCCTCTCCCTTCCTATATATCTCTCCCTCTCCTTCCCTATATATCTCTCCCTCTCCCTCCCTGTATATCTCTCCCTCTCCCTCCCTATATATCTCTCCCTCTCCCTCCCTGTATATCTCTCCCTCTCCCTCCCTATATATCTCTCCCTCTCCCTCCCTATGTATCTCTCCCTCTCCCTCCCTATATATCTCTCCCTCTCCCTCCCTATATATCTCTCCCTCTCCATCCCTATATATCTCTCCCTCTCCCTCCCTGTATATCTCTCCCTCTCCCTCCCTATATATCTCTCCCTCTCCCTCCCTATATATCTCTCCCTCTCCCTCCCTATATATCTCTCCCTCTCCCTCCCTATATATCTCTCCCTCTCCCTCCCTGTATATCTCTCCCTCTCCCTCCCTATATATCTCTCCATCTCCCTCCCTATATATCTCTTCCTCTCCCTCCCTATGTATCTCTCCCTCTCCTTCCCTATATATCTCTCCCTCCCTATATATCTCTCCCTCTCCCTGCCTCTACGGGTTAATTTTCATTAAGGCAAGATCCGAGTCTCGCAGGATGAAACCATAAAGACAGGGACTCCGTTGATGACGTGATAAACCCATTCTCGCGGCTTTTCTCGCTAAAGTTTTGGGGGAGGAAGTTTGTGTTTTTCCGCAGCGTCAGTTCTTTGATTCTCCTCAACTTTAAACTTTTCTTGGTCGCACTCACACCCTCACTCACACCCGCACTCACACCCTAACCCCCTTTTTTTCCAATTCCGTTTGCCTTCTGGGATATATTAGAATTTCTGATTTTTCATCCTCTCTCTCTCTACTCTCTCTCTCTCTCTCTCTCTCTCTCTCTCTCTCTCTCTCTCTCTCTCTACTCTCTCTACTCTCTCTACTCTCTCTCTCTCTCTCTCTCTCTCTCTCTCTCTCTCTCTACTCTCTCTCTCTCTCTCTCTCTCTCTCTCTCTCTTCTCTCTCTCTCTCTCTCTCTCTCTCTTCTCTCTCTCTCTCTCTCAGATTTCGATCCTGTATTTCTCATAAAGACACAGAGTTGGACCAGCCGGTCCATCATACCATCGCATCCTACACTCAAAATCTTCTCATGCCACTGAAGCTCTGTATTGTTCCTCCCGTTCCTTTCCTTTCCCATTACCCTCCCCTTCTTTTCCTTCCCCGTTACCCTCCAGTTCTTTTCCTTTCCCATTACCCTCTACTTTTTTTCCTCTCTCATTACCCTCCCCTTCTTCTCCTCTTCCATTACCCTCCCCTTCTCCTCTTCCATTACCCTCCCCTTCTCCTCTTCCATTACCCTCCCCTTCTCCTCTTCCATTACCCTCCCCTTCTCCTCTTCCATTACCCTCCCCTTCTCCTCTTCCATTACCCTCCCCTTCTCCTCTTCCATTACCCTCCCCTTCTTTTCCTTTCCCATTACCCTCCACTTCCTCTCCTTTCCCATTACCCTCCCGTTCTTTTCCTTTCCCATTACCTCATAATAAATTCTAACTTCACCATTACCGTCATGACAGATCATGATTCGGAGATACGTACACCCATCAGCATACGTGATTCATCTCCGTCAATACTGATCTTACCCCTTTGAATTGTCAACCTCTTCCAAAACAAAAACTTTGGTTTTGATCCCATATGCTCTCAGCATTTTCCTCCAAGACACAGCATTGGAGAGTACAACTCCCTTTCATGAGGTCTCCTCTTCTGATTCAGCTAAAGTTGCAGCACCCTGTATGGCAGTGTCTTCTCCCTACCATACGATTGATGGACATGGCTATGCAGTTACTTCAGCCATTACCTGGCTGGTCCTTAGTGTGTCACTGTGTTGAAAATCATTTGCCATTTGTGGTGAATATGTACCTGCATCATCTCATTGCTCACATAATCACCTCTTCCCTTGAATAAAGTCTGTTTTGAAGTAGAGGATTGGAGAAAAAGGGGGGGATTCGAGTATGTTATGTTAGGAAATTAGATTTGTACCTTTCTTCTTCTTCGTATGTGTCCAGTATCAATTAAAGAGAAGAGCCTTAAATCCAGTTACCTAGCCCACTACAATGAAGTTGATCCTCACGAGCCCTCGCTACGGTAAATATAATTTCATGTTTTATGCGTGCGAAATGAGATACGTCCAAATCTGAATCATCACCTTTTGTCTAGATGAAAACGTAAGATACATAGTTTAGTGGGGCAAATAAACTTGATAATCACCACGATTTCTACACAGATTATACATGTAGGAAAGATATGATTCTTTAGATTTACCTGGTTTTCGTAATGTACCTGACTGCCATGTCTTTTTTTCATACGCTGTCGATGGATTTGGTGGTTCATTGTTGACAGTTCATTGTAGACATGTTTGTCTGTCGGGGTCTCCTGTTCTGTCAAAAGGCTGAGGACTTTTTCAAACTGACTCACATAATGTCACTATTTACGACCAGTCCTACCGTCACTCTTGTAGGATTTAGACAGAAAGCTTCACTCCTTCCTTCTACCCAAATAATGCTTTGTTAATCAAGTGATTAGATAAACATTGATGATATTACACAGCCCCAGACTCACCCAGTCATTCTATTCGGACCACTCACTCATACCATCATGTCCCATACTCTAGCACCACTCCAATGAAAAAGGGTTCTTAAAGGAATTAATAAATTGTGTTCAGTGTACACCACCGACAACCAGGAATTCCTAAAGTCACTTCAAACTGAATTCATTTCTGAAGTCTGGAAATGCTTCTCAAACAAATAAACACCCGTATGATTCCCTCCAGTCCTTGCCTGCCCTCAAAATAGTGGTCTGTTTCCCTCCAGTCCTTGCCTGCCAGGCTGCCTGCCCTCAAAATATGGGTCCATGCATATCCTCTTTTCCTTATGTATATCTCCACCTTTTGCCTCACGTGCAGGGCGTTCACTCAGTCTTTGAGCACAGTTGATCAGAATCCTACCAGAGACAAGAGTCACTGGAGAGTAGGTTATCTGATCTCAGTGTGGTGTAGGGTGGGTTCCAGTGACTCACGGTGAGACAGGGATGCCAGAACCTACGAAGGGTTGGGAAAGTGTAGTTTCTATACACTTGGACAAGTTGTGGAGTGAGAGACATGGATCCAAAAGGATAGAAAAAGAAAAATGTTTTTTTGCCGTCCTTGACTGTGGGAGAGGCGAATGGCAGAATAGAAAATTGCTTTGGGAAGTTTTGGTTCCGGGATTTAGATGGAAAAAGGGTGAATGCAGGGAAGAGCTTTTACAGTCGATGTAGTACATGTGTGAGAATAAATGTTGGCATGAAGCACAGGGTGAAAATATTCATTACAGACTGGGATAAGGATGAATAGTGTCACCATGTCTGTTTAATGTGTTAGGGGTTGGGGAATATGAATGATATAAAGTCGAGTTATGTTATCTAGACAGAAACTTTAAAAAAAAAAAAGAATATCAACTTACTCTGAAAAGAAGATTGCTTTTAAGATACGTTTGAAAGACGAAAGTGTTTAATAAGTCGTTTTTCATGTGTACTTCGTGCCATAATTGGATCTCTTGAACGTTACCATCCAAAGTATAGTTGTAACAAAGTGGACACGGTACCTTATCCTCTGAAATATCGAGACTTTCATTTGCTCACACACACACACACACACACACACACACACACACACACACACACACACACACACACACACACACACACACACACACACACACACACACACACTCCAGGGTAGCGGCAACACGCGTTTGAGGAACCTCTTGACAATCTCACTCATATCAACCCAGTGCAGGGACCTCCACATGGCTTTAGATAACAGCATTTGTCCTCCTGGTTCTGTCACTCAGGCAAAGTCCTGAAAAAGCACTTGTGCACTGATTCAGTCACTCAGGCAAAGTCCAGAAAAAGCACTTGTGCACTGGTTCAGTCACTCAGGCAAAGTCCAGAAAAAGCACTCGTGCGCGGATTCAGTCACTCAGGCAAAGTCCAGAAAAAGCACTTGTGCACTGGTTCTGTCACTCAGGCAAAGTCCTGAAAAAGCACTTGTGCACTGATTCAGTCACTCAGGCAAAGTCCAGAAAAAGCACTTGTGCACTGGTTCAGTCACTCAGGCAAAGTCCTGAAAAAGCACTTGTGCACTGATTCAGTCACTCAGGCAAAGTCCAGAAAAAGCACTTGTGCACTTGTACTGTCACTCAGGCAAAGTCCACTTGTGCACCAGTCGTTCGTTACTTTTCTACAAGACAAAGCTGATGGTAGTAGACTCTGGAGTACTGCCATAACATCATGGAGCCAAATGGACTCTGATTGAGATCTTAGAAGTCTAACCTGGAATCTTAGTGTCTCAGAAAAGTAAATTCGGTCAATGATTTACATACATACGGTTGCAAACATTTGCCCTGGGACATGGCCCAGATTTTACCTTCTTGCTATCACAAGTCTTCCTGCGGAATGGTGGTAATGTCTTCTTTGAACCAGATCTGGTATAACACGTCTCCAAACTCCTGGTTCATAATTTTCCCCTTTTATCAAGTAAATACCACGCATGGCGCATGATTACAAGTTATCAGTGATTTTCTGGCGTGATATTGGTATCCAGGTAGATGATGTCCAGCCTGATAAATTTCTCCTGTTTTTTTTTTCTTTTTTTTTCTCTCATCTTGTGTGAAGCTGTCTAAACTTATAGCGTGATCCCTCCTAGTAAATAATTTGAGACGGTGTTCACAGAACAATATCTACACACGACGCAGCAGAGGTCCGTCCGGTCTGTGAGAAAACACGCGAATCATTTCATCACATTGCGAAGGAGGTTATTGATCGCTTCATTGATCACGACAGAGAAGGTGGGTGATCATCGGGGTCCAAACGTGTCCAATAAAGTTTCTGACGCTACACCACTGATAGCGGAAAGAAGATAAGGTAAATGGCGTCCTAGCTACGTCTCTTCGTTGTATATCAACTGATTGTTGTATTTTTTTCTTGTATCTCCGCTGATGATGTGATTATTACACGAAAGTGCACTTGGGAACTTATCGTGTTTCATTTCTCCGGGGACTCATAGGAATATACATGCATATATATATATATATATATATATATATATATATAGAGAGAGAGAGAGAGAGAGAGAGAGAGAGAGAGAGAGAGAGAGAGAGAGAGAGAGAGAGAGAAGCGTGTGAGAAAACTTTGAAAGCCGAAGGCCCTGCCTCTGTGCCTCAATCCTGCGTGGCTACGGGACAAGCGCTGGGAGAGGGGGGTTGATGCACACGGTGCGTCGAAGCAGAACTGCTCCTCAAAGTATAACGAGATTCTCTTGTCAAACTGATCCTGAGGTGATCCGGTGAGCGATACACCCAAGCCTCCAGACATACTTAAAGCAATGTCTTATACCAAGCTGAGCAAGGATGAAATGAAACAGCCCTGAAAGGCTGGCACACAAATTATAATTCTGGAACTTGCGTATATTCCCCTCCAGTAATGGCATGAGAAATCAGAACGTTGCCTCGAGGAGTTTATCATTGTAGGTTCACAGTTGACGCTTCGCAACAGAATGATCTTGACGTAATTCTACCAAATCTCACCACGGCATATCTCCTGCATGATAAACGTATTGAAATTGCAGACAGAACTTCCTGGATCTCATATAACGATTATGTTTTCCTTTACTGTGAACTGTAGTGTTGTTCTAGGTTGGGTGGAAAGATGTAGGTCTCCCAAGGATGCTGTCACGTCTTATGGGTCACAGTTTCCTCGTCACATCGTGGACAGACACCAACTCCACCTGGCGACGAGACGAGTCACATCAGTGTGTCATATAAACTGTGATGGCCAGGCGTTCATTCTGTTATGAAGACGTTACTTTGAAGCCGTGTTGATCCTGGTATTAAGTCTTGGTTTGGTTGATACTTTGTATGCTATACACAGGGCTGACACAGTCATGGCTGGAGAAGGGTGGACACAAGAGTGTGTCAGCCATGACTGGAGACAGTTGGACCAGCACTGACAACGATCGTGGTTGGGAACTGGCGGATATAGAGTTGAACACAACCATGGCTGGAAACAGGTGGTAATAAAGTCCTCAGGAGACAGATAGCTGGTCAGACATTTCAACTCACAGTGATCCATTGAAAGCGAATACATTTCTTAGTGTGTGATCTTGGTCAAGTATGTGTCATATGACAGACCTTGATAATGGATCGCACCTCAGTCCATGGGTTAGCAACGTGAGCCAAAAACAGTGTCATGTTACGACCGACCAGTGGGTAAACTGGCCTCATAACATGAGGGACAAAGGTGATCGTCGCAACATCTTAACGTAACATTTACAAAAAGACATTGAAGTAACCGTTGATGATTACCTCCTGAAGTTAGACCCTGATATTCATAAGTGTATACACTGAATGGCTGAGATAACTAAATGAATCCTGAAGCCAAATGATATATATGAATCCTGAAGCCAAACAATATATATGAATCCTGAAGCCAAACAATATATATGAATCCTGAAGCCAAATGATATATATGAATCCTGAAGCCAAACAATGTATATGAATTCTGAAGCCAAATGATATATATGAATCCTGAAGCCAAATGATATATGTATGAATCCTGAAGCCAAACAATATATACGAATCCTGAAGCCAAACAATATATACGAATCCTGAAGCCAATCAGTATATATGAATCCTGAAGCCGAAGAATACAAAGTATGACAACAATTGCAAAGAAAATGAATGATTCACGATGAAGGATATCCTATATCCCATATCTCTCTCGTCCACTTCAAAGCCAGGTAGAACTATAATATTCATCTAGGTACATTCAGATTTGAACCTCCTACCGAGTTAAACATTTTCTCCTCCTTACACACTCCTGTTAGCCGGCCACGTCTTTACCTCCCAGCGAGCAGTGCCATTACGATCAGCAGGTGCGGCTGATGCCTGAGACTCACAGCCTTTCAGCCGACCTTAGGTTAAATTTTAATGAGTCTCGGAGAAGGTGATCCCAAGGAGGGGGGCTGGGACGATGCTGGTGGAGGCCGGGTACTGAGGCTTGGGTCTCAAAGGGAGGAGGGTGGCAGAGGGCGGCAAGCCATCTGCTACTGAAGGGGAAAAGAACGTTGGAGGGACAATAGATACGGATAAAGTAAATAGACTTCGAGTCTTCCCACGGTGATAGACATAGTGTAGGATAGATAAACTGATGGGATGGAAAGTGCTGAAAATTCGAAGTGATAGGAAATGAAAACAGATGAGTCTGAAAGTTGTAACAGTAAACCATGCGTTTCCCCTGGTCCGGTGTTACCAGGGATTATCCCACTGCTGGACCCGAGTTCTGGGATTATGTGAGTCTGGGAAGCAACTTGGAACTCCAGTACAGGACATGTACCATGAAGGCTGACGGACCGATTTCGTACGGATGGTCAATGGAGGTTTCTTCATAACTTTAGGGGGTCTTCGTGATGAGCGCTGAGCTCTTTGATGATGACTGAACACTTTCAAGCTACTGTTGCTGCAAGCAGTTAGGCTCTGAGATCTAGACCCTTACGCATGTGGCACTTGGAACCCACATCCAGAGACGATTGCATACGATCTGTAACCCCCTGGCACCCGTAAAAAAAAGGGGGGTCCAATGCTCTCCATGCTTGTGCACACCGGTTGACCTGCAGAGCCCCGACATGCTGTCAGTTGTCAGTGACAAATGGTTGGGGGTCCCGGATGCCCTGGAATAAAACCTAGTTTCCTGTTAGGTTATATAAACACACACACACACGAGGAATGGAGGAGTCGAGGTAAGGTCATTCGTAGACCAAGTGTGGGTTTAGACGTAAGGGATCTCGCCAGAAAGACAGCAGGTGATCGATATAACAGTCTGAGAACTGAGACAGGGACATCTGATGAATCTCACCCAATACTCCCCCCTCAATAGATTTTTGGCTAGGCTTATCCCAGCTGTATACTGTACTCAATCTTCAACTGCGGGTGTCAAGTGTGCGAAGCTCTTTTTTTTTTTTTTTCCTCCTGCCTTCACTTCCTTCTTCATTATTGCTCAGAGGATTCATTTTCTTTCACAGAAGAGGAGAATAGAAGAGAGAGACAGCAGGTGTTTACCAGTTAATGACCCAGAGTGCAGTGTCTACGCACCGTCTCCATATATACCACGTACAATGAATGAGAGATTAACTTTGCAAAGTTACTTGCCCAACCTCGAGTCAACTCTTTACATTAGATATTTCTGAAAGACTTTTGTCCCCAACATACGTAGATTAAGAGCTATATCTGAAGACGAGTCGGGGACTCGCCATCTGTGCCTCTTTCTAAAGGCGACCGAAGGAGGAGATCAATAATAATATGATGGTTGAGTAATAGTGACGTGATATGGAATATCTTTACATATACATTAGATAATATACATTGGAAAGACATAAAGGGCGACACTAATACTCCCTCTGTTCTGTATTACATGCATCTCGAGGAAGAGACTCAATTTGGGAGAGGGATAACTTCATATAATGCTACCAGGGTGAGTAGGGAGATGTTTATATTGGACCATCGCGACCTAAAGTGTCTTTGGACGACAGATTGTTTTCATGTGGATAATAGAACGACATGCTGTTCTAATAACCTTTTTCTTTGATGTGTTTCATAGACTTAGCTAATCGCAGACTGAAATGATTAAGGACTCCCTGCATGTATATAACTGGTCGACCTAAAATTCCAAAGCCTAATCGAAAGTGTAGTAAGATATCATAGTAAGATATCATCATTCTACAGTTACGTACTCAAGAATATAACAAGCGTATTTACAGGCGACAATGCCAGACCTCTCAATATCTATGATCCCAAGTTATTGAGGTTAAGCTATCATTAAAAGGAGGAGACATCAACATGACATTTACGTGCTCCCCCCGTGCCATATGTCCGATGTAGGAAGAATATAAAAGTCGAAAGGGCAATCTCTTGCTAAACCGACGATAAAGCAAGATTTATGGTCGACAGCTGTTACATGGGCCGTAACGGGTCTTGCATGAATTTTGCGAGATCATTTGGTGGGGAATATTATGATACTGGCAAGAGAAATGTCTGAGAATCTATATGTCTCCTATTGGCTGTGGTACGCAGGGAAGAAAGTCGAACTGTAAATGAAAATCTGTTGTTAGATCTAACAGGAAATCCTAATCTATGTTCTCCGTCTGGCACCACCTACTCCAGGAAAGGACTTGAACTTTCAAAGTTCGACGCAAGATAATGTTTGAAAAGGTCAGGAAACATTTCTGCGACCTGTTTGGTGACTTGCCGTCCTGCAGCCAGAGGCTTAACTCATCGTATGCACCACTAAAAGGCATTCAAATTCATGTTCCCCTCCTCCAGCGGCCTCCACCATAATGCAGTTACCAGACCCTCGTCGTAATACGATTCGAGGGAAGGGCAGACTCCAGTTTACTGGCAATGTAATGATTAGGGATGTCGTTTGGCTGAAGAGCTATAGTTACACTACAGGAAAAGAGTGTGGGAGGCGAGGTTATGGACGCTCTCAACTGTACGGGTCACCAGATTGTATTATGGGTCCCTCCCGGGCTCTGCTGACGCATCTACTGGTGAAGAAGTGAACCTGCGCCTCCCACACTCTGCTGACGCATCTGCTGGTGAAGGAGTGAACCTGCGCCTCCCACACACTGCTGACGCATCTGCTGGTGAAGAAGTGTACCTCCGCCTCCCACCCTCTGCTGACGCATCTGCTGGTGAAGGAGTGAACCTGCGCTTCCCACACTCTGCTGACGTATCTGCTGGTGAAGAAGTGAACCTGCGCCTCCCACACTCCGCTGACGCATCTGCTGGTGAAGAAGTGTACCTGCTCTTGCCTTACTCTATTCCTGTTGACTCGTCTGCCAGGCAGGACGTCTGGGTGAGACTCGACTCCCTTACTGTAGGACCACTGAGTCCTCTGCTAGGAGGAGGGTGCGACTGTGGTCAAGCCTCTCGATCTCTTCAGACCATTTCGTAACTGCTATGTCGAGCAAATACTGTGAGTCTCAGGCTCTGTTCTTGTTCCTACTAACACGTCCACGAGGGTGAGGTGTACGATCACTGCTCCCGCGCCTACAGGACAAGGAGGACTGTATGAAGATCATCCTCCTTAAAGCTTCCTGCAGAAGTGAGAATTTTAGAAAATACGTCGATTTAGACGAATTTCTTTAATATCTTCTCGTGTGTGTTGCTTTCTTATATTTTGTGTCTCAGCAAATGTACTATTTCTTTCGTTTCTGACTTCACGTTTTCCTGTTTCATTTCATGGTTTGACTTCTTTACTCTGCATGTGGCGTAAACTCTGGGAGGCCCACACAAATGCGTATATACGTGGGAATATTTGCATACGCAGACGGAAGGAAAACTGTCCTTCTAAGGCTTCCAAGACTCAAAGCAAAGCTACTGCCAACCTTGTCCTTATTCATCCTTCCCCTTAGGATTCAGCAGGACCCCCTAATTCTTGCCTTATCTTTAGACCTCCACGTCTCTATGAGCTTTGTGAATCACGCTATGACATCAAGACATACGAAAGTTTCCCTTGTGAAATCACCATTGTTGTCCATCACAGTGTCCACAAGGTCTCATACACTGGGGTGTTAAAACCCTGTGTTGCCTGAAAGCTCCAACGCTATACCAGCTTTACAAAGGGACAGAGTAAAAGGATAGGGAAGATAACCATTAGTGACCTGTGGTAGAGTCCTACGCTCGCGACATCCCAGCTGGAGTGGCCCTTCATGCCGACTCCCAGGTCACTCACAGCCAACCAGGTATCAGGGACTAAGACTACTACCGGTAGACCAATGTCTGGTAGATACAGGCTGGCTTTGTGAGCATCAACCACTGGTGGCGACCGACAGTTCCTGGAGCTTCCAGCCCTCCGTACACCCAAGTCTTGTTCCAGAAGCAGTTGGCGACCGTCCGTACGTACGCATGGAAAATGTTCCAGTTTTACCTCACGTCACTTCCTGGATGGCAGAGGTTTAGTTCCAGCACCACAGGCTGGGGTGTGGGAGAAGCTGAAGCAGGCTTCACATCTCCTGTCTCCTGCACTGCCACGGGAAGGTGAAAGTACCACAGGAAATTAGACAAGGAAGTGGAAGAAAAGGTTTGGCAGGCTATGTTCCAACTGGGAACTGGACTTAACGAGTTCGCAGTCAGGAAATAGTTTAAGTTACGAGGCTGTTTATAACAGGAGGACTGTCTGTATAGTCTGAGAACCTAACGAAGGAACAAGCGTTTCCACAAAACCACCACGTATAAACCATGTGAATTCGTCAACCTTTTTGAACGTATTAGGGAAAAAAATCAGATAAGGCAAGACTTTGTTATTCTTAGAGGTTAAGAACACTGCGACGATTTCTGGCGACTGGCAAATGTGACTCGCTTTCTCATTCATATGTTTGATAAAACATTTACATGACTGCAGGAGACAGAGGACTGCGTGTACTGGAGCCCAGGAGAGACAGATGGTTGCATGCAGCACGTTAGGGAACATGAAAGTGCCGACAGCAGAAGCCAACAAGACAACAATATGCGAGCAACAACGGTGAGGTGGCGGTGGGGGGCTGACTGACTGGCTGGTGGTTGGCTGTTCACGGGAAGAAACGAGTTGACGTTTCATGCATGTAGCTGACGGGTGACAGATGACGGGTGACGGGTATCACGTCTCCCTCACCCACCTCCTTCCTCCTCCTCTTCTCTCTCTCTCTCTCTCTCTCTCTCTCTCTCTCTCTCTCTCTCTCTCTCTCTCTCTCTCTCTCTCTCTCTCTCTCTCTCTCTCTATCTCTATCTATCTATCTATCTATCTATCTCACACACACACACACACTTGTCACCAGTCGGGTCTGTACCTGGGGTTGGAATGGGTGGCGTTCCTACGCCCGTCCTGCTGATCTTTATGCTACCAGATGTGTATGTGTGTGTGTGTGTGTGTGTGTGTGTGTGTGTGTGTGTGTGTGTGTGTGTGTGTAGTGTTTTTGCTGTATGAACGGGGAGGGTAGAGACAGGCCAGTAGGATTCGACAGGTGAAGCATACGGATTTTTCCTAATTTTGAAATGCGTTATTTAGTTTGCTTCCCCCATCCTGAGCATTGTCATCTGCAGGCATTCCACACTGCAGGCATTCCCAAACATCCCTGAGTATGATGGTACAGCCTCCATTCACGTCCTCTGTGTACACGTCAGTGTCTGTGCTCCCTACATGAAGAGACTTTGGATGGAGACGACTTAGGATGGAGACTTTGCCTCTCTCTGGAGCACTGGGACCAGCTGGTGAATCAGCCTCACCATCAGATCAGCAGGTTCGTCCCTGCTGATGTACACTCTGGTGTCCCACCGTCCTCACCATCAGATCAGCAGGTTCGTCCCTGCTGATGTACACTCTGGTGTCCCACCGTCCTCACCATCAGATCAGCAGGTTCGTCCCTGCTGATGTACACTCTGGTGTCCCACAGTCCTCACCATCAGATCAGCAGGTTCGTCCCTGCTGATGTACACTCTGGTGTCCCACAGTCCTCACCATCAGATCAGCAGGTTCGTCCCTGCTGACGTAATCTATGATGTCAAGAGCCATTGTTGTTATAAAGACACATTGCTGTCGATTTTAGTGCACTGAAGACGTCCCGGATCCAGACAAGAACTATACAGGTGAAGATGACCAGGACGTGTGGATCTACAGTGGGGCACTGAACGTGTGGGCACATGTATTGACCTGAGGCCTCCAGAGGGTCAGAGTGTTGACCACACGACTATCGAGCCCTTCACCTCACCACAGACCTGTTGACCCTGTAACTTCTGCACGAAGCTTTTGACCCTGCAGTCTTAACAAAAGAGCTTTTGAGACTGTAACCTTCCCACAAAGTTATTGACCCCTGTAACCTTGATATGAAGATTCTGAAACCGTAACCTTCCCACAGAGTTATTGACCCCTGTAACCTTGATATGAAGATTTTGAAACTGTAACCTTCCCACAAAGTTATTGACCCCTGTAACCTTGATATGAAGATTTTGAGACTGTAATCTTACCACAAGGTTGTTGATCCTTTAATCCTACCACAAGTAGTTTGGCTGGGCTAATTGGGCAATCACCGTGGCTGTATTGGTATCAGTCCTCCAGGTAGCGTCCTGCCTCACACTGGCTGGTCCAAAGCCACATGGAAGCATCGAAATGTTTTATTGGTGAAACGTAATTGTAGGAAGCGCTCGCCTGGGAAATTCTTTCACACCTGTTGCTGATGAGAAGGCATCATTTCATGACGCAGTATCAGTGAAACAGCATAAAGTTGGTACATGATAAAGCCACATTTACATAGTTCATCTCTGCACTGAAGGGAAGATGGCTCGACATTTCTGCCAAAGTTTCTACGCAGTATGATGATGATGTGAAATATATGGCACTCAAGATGTGTCTGGTTGTGTTGATGTAGGTGCTGCTGCAGCCAAACAATAATACACCATGAGACAGACGTCAAGTGTAGAAGGTACAGGTGGAAACCATGAGACAGGTGTCACCTGCAGCAGCCAGGGGTAGAAACCATGAGACAGGTGTCACCTGAAGCAGACAGAGGTAGAAACCAGGAGACAGGTGTCACCCGAAGCAGACAGAGGTAGAAACCACGAGACAGGTGTCACCTGAAGCAGACAGGGGTAGAAACCATGAGACAGGTGTCACCTGAAGCAGACAGGGGTAGAAACCATGAGACAGGTGTCTGCAGCAGGTAGGAGGAGATCCCAAAGACATGTATGCAAATTCTAGCGTGCGTGGATGTTTTATGACTCCTGAGGGAGGAGGTAATGGCACGGACTGCTAAATGGGGAGGGGGGAAGGATAATTATAGCCGCCGTGGCCAGGGAGATGGTGGGGAGGGAGTGAGGGAGTGAGGGAGATGATTGCTGGAGCTACTGTGGGCAGGGTTGTTGTAGAAAGAGAGCCTTGGAGTGAAGGGAGAGGATTGTTGGAGGTGCTGTGGTCGGAACTGTAGTGGAGAAGCAATTCACGGGGGAGAGAGATGGCAATGCCAGGTCCCTGTGGCATTGCAGAGTGGAAAGGAGTTAGATTCTTCCTCATATATTCGAATCTCAACTAAGCGAATGGCTGGTATGCTTCGATCCCCTTCCTACGGATAAATATATATATAATCCATCCTGTGATGCTCACTTTGTAGAAAGACAAACCTCTTGAATGATCCGGGAATCTGTGCTTGGGCTGACCCGACGGCCGACGCTCTCTGCAGAATATCAAATAAAACACATTATCTAACCCCTTTTGTTCCTCGATCCTTTTCTCGATTCTTGACGTGTACTAAGACATTTTGGCGCATTGAGTCACTACCGTTAAAAGTTTATGACATCCATAAAGGGATATCTTTCTGTGTACTAATTACCTTTGAAACATAGTTGTTGGCTTGTAATTTCTCCTGGAAGGCAAGTGTGTGCTCGTAAATCAGGGAGCTGCTTGAGGAATAGGGACGAAGCCACGCTCTTGTACCCGGGAACAGAACTCAGGACAAGTTTGCAGTGAGTTCTCGAAAACTCATTATTACATGCGATAATGAATCGTTGTTAATACCTTCTCCAACTTGTCTTCGTCGTTCCAGCCATACCCGCATTGATCTTGTTCTCTGGAAGGACTTATGAAAAGTACCCTCAGTAAGTGGGAGGCGGGGATGTTATTTCCTGTGTGGCGGGGTAGCGACAGGAATGGATGAAGGCATGCAAGTATATGAACTTGTGTATATGTCTTTGTATGTATATGTATGTATATGTTGATATGTATATGTCTGTATATGTTGATATGTATATGTATGTATATGTACGTGTATGGGCGTTTATGTATACATATTTGTATATGAGTGGATGGGCCATTCTTCGTCTGTTTCCTGGCGCTACCTCGCTGACGCGGGAAATAGCGATTAAGTATAATGAAATGAATAGATAGATAATGAAGGTGTTCTACTCGTGACGGCGTGAATCCAAGGCAAGCTTACCCGATGTAAGATCAAGATATAAAGAGTATATTGTGCTACTGAACCTCATGATCACATAACCAATACGATGTAAAGGGTGTTTAGATCACAGAAAGGAATCGAGATCCCAACTATCAAGTCGCAATCGTATCGAACTATCTGAGGCAAGATTTGATCCCTTTGTGTGTCTCTCCTCTGCGTGAGAATAGGTTGGAATAGCCTCCCCGAGGCTCATACGAGACATACAATGCATCGACAATGCTGGTAACTCACTGAAAAGTGATGCCACATCGGCAAAAGTCTTTACGAGAAACGCCTCAGGCCTTCCTCGTGCTCTTCATCTTTGGCTCCACCGAACAGATATTCTTTGAACGACCCGAGGCAAGAGTGATTGGACTGGCGGATTATTGTCGTTAAGCCTACCATCCAGAGTAGTGGGCGAGAACACTCCCTAAGCCTTAGTGTGTCGACTAGCCAGTCTACGTGGACAGCTGCTTTTCAGGAGACTTGAATATCTTCTGCACGTACATGGTTCCTACCTGGAACGGAGAACGGGGATGAGGGAGTAATCCACTGGATTACATGTCTGGAGACGGAGTCCACTGGCCTCCATGTCTGGAGACGGAGTCCACTGGCCTCCATGCGTGAAATAAGGTGTTACTCTATGCTGAAACAGCATAATTTCAGTCGTACATTTGAAAGGAAAACTTGAAGGACATTTCATCTAGGTTTCCGAGGCTGCCTTTGCAATAGAGATAAGGTCTTATTAGAACTTCTTTCCGGTGTTGGTTAAACTATATCATGATCCGATGGAAACTGATCGCTCGAAGGTTTTGTTCCAATAGCTGCATCGTGTTTAGGCAAGTAGTCATTTTCTACGTCTGTACCAATTCACAGGTATATTGCAACCCTTTCTCAATTCTTATAGTAGCTACAAGGAGTCAGCTGTTGCTCTGAGGAGCACCTGGTGATGCCAGGTTAGTTAAGGTGCTTTACAGTCTTGTACTTGTACCTAGTGTGAAAGACTCACGAAACACTCAGTAACGGAGGGATGGGTCCAGACCGTCACAGAGATATGGTCAAATATGACTCGCTGACCCAATAGTGTTTCCAGACATTTCCCGCCACTACACCACGATGGACGGCAGAGGTCGCGTTACACTTTAAGATTTACCAGCAGAAACGAAGCCTCAATGTGCAATGAGTGACGTTTCACTCTCGGATTCATAAGGTTCGAACTCTCAGCAACGGCCAGTCATATGATTCGCTCTGAGGTTAACAGGTAGATTTCTGCTCTGTTTCAGTTTCTTATATGAGCAGTAATCTTCAGCATGTGAGTCTGGTAAACGAAATTACGTCAGACATTTCTCATGCCTACCTGCGCTCAGTTGATCATTCAAAAGTATTTGAATTTGATATAAATCCAGGAAGGGTAATCAGCACAATGATTAAGGTGATCTAATGAAGGAAGTATTAGTGTAAATATGGCCTTCGATCTCAGTATTTCAATCATGAAGTTGTTTCTGTACTTAGAACTTCATGTATATGATTCAACTGAAGTAATGGAAAATACGTCGTATAACATGGAGTTTGGCTCGATATCAGAGATATACTTTCCATTGGTAAGAAAAAGCAGGAAATAGATTGTTGATCGGTGTTCGTTTGGTACCATTAAATCCTTTAAATTTCGAAGAAAAAAAAAACAATGTATTCGTTAAAAGAAATGAATCATATTTTTTTTTCCATCATCATTCACCAGATACATCGTCAGGTAACAACACCCACTATACAACCTGAGGTCTACAATACAACACAGGGACTTATGATGACCCCGTAACTCTTCACCAGAGACACGATGACGTGGTGTTGTTCTTGTGGCGAATGTTGAATCATCCTCCTGGCTGACCCAACCAGCTTCATGACGCTCTGGCACTTGCTGCTGCTGCTGCTGCTGCTGCCAGCCAAAGACAGACTGAAAAGATGAGTAATATTCGTCTTGTGAATAAGGGGGAAAAGTTATGGCTATGAATAATGAGTCAAACTGGGCTCTATGATAACGTCACTCCTCGACAGATGGGTGTACGGAGTGGACCCTGCCCGACTCTCCCACAATTGTTGGACGATAAAGCAATATATGCATGTGTGTATTGAGGGTGGAGGGGCGCGACTCTAGCAATAGGAGCGTGGTGTCCATGGTGGTAGGAAGAGAGTGGAGTGCTTGTAGACGCAGGAATAAAGAGATTTGCTGTTGGTATTGGAAGTGAAATAGTGATGGCATCATATGGAATGGAAAGATATGAGCAGCAAGAGTAGATCGATAGATTGTTAGATAAGTAGATCGATAGATAGATAGATAAGTAGATAGATAGATAGATAAGTAGATGGATAGATTGGAAGTGAAATAGTGATAGCATCATATGGAATGGAAAGATATGAGCAGCAAGAGTAGATCGATAGATTGTTAGATAAGTAGATCGATAGATAGATAGATAAGTAGATAGATAGATAGATAAGTAGATAGATAGATAGATACATAGATGATTTTGGTATCCTTGACCCAGCAAAACCAGATTCTTTCTCTCTTTTTCATTTCACGACTTCAGGTATTCATTCGAATTTCATTGGGTCAAAGGTCATTAATAGTGGTATATGAGTCAAAACTTAACAGGAATTAACGCGATCCTGGGTGGGGTTTTTTTTCCTTTCTTTTTATGATTCTTTGGGAGGGACGTCCACATTCAACTCACAAATGTCGACATCCCTCATTAAAACTAAGGTTTCTCACCTCCCTCATCCTTAGGAATTCAAGCAGGAGGAAGGGCTGTATCATGCATCGACATCGTCCCAATGATGATTTTAATAGGAAAATCTGGGGTGGGGGAAGAATATGACACACGACTCTAATTTCGAATTATCTTTTCTCGTGTTCGAAGGCAGTCTGACGGAGAGAGAGAGAGAGAGAGAGAGAGAGAGAGAGAGAGAGAGAGAGAGAGAGAGAGAGAGACAGACAGACAGACAGACAGACAGACAGACGTCCTTTCATGACGATTCTCTGGTAACGTATTGAGCCTTGTCAGTTATGTCATGGCCACCCATAGGCACCATGTCCAGTCCTGGGTTCGGGCGATCGTCTGGTGTTGACGAGTGGGACTCTTCGCAGCTGACCCAATCCTCCCCCAAGAACACAGAACGCTTTCGAAAGCGGTGGTGGTGGTACGTTCTGATCCTCTGGATGAGGGCACCAGAGGTCCTCACATCAGGCACTTCGCTTCACTGTGCACAGCAGAAACAGACAGTGTCATCAGCGCATTTGGCCCACAAGACTAGCATCAAAAGCCCACGAAGTTAGCGTTGTACGCGCACACACACACACAGACACACACACACACACACTCGGCAAGCGTGACACTGAACCCACTATATGTAGTCAAAGTTAACCTTAAGGATAGTGTGAAGATGAGTTGAGGACCGAGCCTCACGACGCTCAGTGCCAAACCTGGTGTCACTTATAGCCCAAATCCTCTGAACTGCAAGGTATCCCATCTCTTCTCCAAATATTCCAGGGAAGTTTGGAAATTTTTAAACTAGGTCGACGGGAGGAGGAGGAGGAGGAGGTCCAAATGACATCATTTCTTATCTTTCTAGAGCGAGAATGAGGTGCTTATGACCAGATCATCTCCTGTCACTATCAGAACTTTGTATCTTGTTTCCTTCGCGGGGAAATCTGCCTGGACGCAAATTTGGTGGCTTATTCCCCCCCTCTCAATAGACGGAATCACTCACTGTCACCTGCAGACAGTGAGTTAATTTTTCGACTTGAATACCATAAAGAAGGGATTCCTGTTTTCTCTTCGATTCCTTTTAGCCGGTTCATTACCTGAGTATAGAGAGTCTGCAGCCTGATTGATCGTATTTCTCAGAAAAAAGAAACGATAGTTTAATCATCATTGAGAAACAGTTTCTCTTACTGTCAAACGTATGTGGCTCAACAGCTGATTCGTCATACCACAGGGGTGGAGACTAGCCCTCTCGGCACATTTCAAATATAAGACGATCTCAGTATCCAGCAGAGCACCGAGGTGTGTGCGTTCAGATCGCCTTCTTTACCTTTTCTGCAGAAGTAGTGGAGGATTTGTGGATCAGCAGGTGTCTGTAAGAAATACCTCGAGAAACAAAAGGATTTCTCAGTGGCATTTATGGGTGTGGAAAAAGCACAAGAAAGGATGTATAGAGATGTTTTGTGGAAGGTCTTACGAAGATATGGTGGAGGAGGAAAGTCTCTAGAAGTATTGAGCGCCAGCTGAATTATGGAAAGACTTTTAAAAAGTGTCATACGAACAAGCCTTGGGATGTCTTACCTCTGTATAACCTTTAGACCACCACAAACTTCTTTCTTTTCTAACTTTGAAGGTTCCACTCACGGACAACAAGGCCAGAGCATAAAAGAAGTATAGAAAGGGTCATGAAAAGGAAGAGACAAGGGAATGCGTTTACGAATTCTGGAGGAAGGGGGAAAAAACCTGTCTTGTAAAATGGTCCAGGTCATAGCTGTTGGGAAAGACAAGGAAAGGGTGAGAGTTCCAACGCTTCGAGGTGTAGGGAAAAGATGATGCTCGAGGCATGTCAAGCAGTCATGTTATCCTCTTTACTACCTATCTTTTTTTTTTATTCTAAACCAACTTTGTTACCCGGCTTTGCACGCGAAAAGAAAATGGCTTAAAAAAAAAGTTTCATTTGAAAATGGTCATAGTTTCAAAAAGGCTTTCAAAGGCCAACTGTTGACAGAATTGTAATCTACGGTCACATCTGATATGAGCATCATAAAGCTGCAGTAATCTTGAACCTTGACAGGTAGCCTTTTTCTTCTAGCCTTCAAGATCAGGCCTTTGGGACCCTTAGAACTTGCCTTTGATCGTGAAGGTACCTCCAGAATCATCTGAGGCTGTCAGGTCGCCTGTTTTGAATGAACACAGTGAACTGTATGGTATCTCAAAGGCTTGGATGTCATTTGGTGGCCTCTATTAACCTCTTATTTGCCTTCCCAGCCGATGTGTAACAGCTGAAATTCTGGGCTAGAGTCTGGAGCCTATAAATGCTACGTAAAGGATGTCGTAAAACATCCTTGGAAATGTAGATTATCCTGGGGTAAATTTAAGACCATCATAGAAAACGTTCGCCAATTTAGGGGAGACTTAAGACATCATAGGAAACGGATGATAATAACAGATATGACCAAATCCTTGACCTGCATTTGGCAAACGATATATGTGACTGCCTTGGTGCTTCTCTTTCATAGTATTTGGGATTATTTTGAATAAATCAGGTAATTAAGATAGCAGTGACGTTTTCCAGGTTTTGAACTATGATAATGCTGAAATTCTGTTGAATTTGTGTTTCAGAAACAAATTCATGGAACATATCATATCTGGGAAGAGTTTATGCCTGCTAGATGAAAAAGGCAATGCAGGTATTGATGTTTTACCTTCGTACAAACACCGTTAAGGGCAAAAAAAGAATGAAAAAGAAAACGACATGGAGAGTGTCTGAGATAGAAAACGGATGCAAGCACTGAAACCAATGAGATCACTTCCATGGAGGGAGAGACAGATATTGGAAGGGTAGTGAGACATACGAGAGACGAGAGAGAGAGCGAGAGGGAAGGAGTATAAGTGATACGATCGAATTTGCAGAACAAAAGGGGTTGAAACCTTTTTTAACAATGACGTCAATATAAAAAGAAAACGAATCAAATTACCAAGTTGATCTAATGTGTACTGTACTGCTTGTGTCGTAGGGTTCACAGTGCTCCGAAGCTTCGTGATATCATTCGAACTGCTGTTGTTCACTGGTTCGTGAGCCCTCCTACAGTATATCTTAACACTCTGTCTTAATGGCATAAAGTGAGGGCTGGAAATTCATAAGTGGAATGAAAATCAGGATAAGGACTCCAGCGAGGGAAACTTCCAGGATCCATTTCTAAAAACCCGACTTCGTAAGTTTCATTCCTAAAGTTTGTACGATATCGAGCTAAGTGTCTCTAAGAGGAAAGGACCCATGGCAGAGGAGAAGCCAGTGTGAGGTCAGGCGCACTGAAATGAGGTCAGACTAGTTGGTGTGTAGGTTGGGAGGGGTTGATGAGCGGTCAGAAAAATGGATGCGTGGCTGAATTATCTACAGAGTGGCCATGTATGGTCATGTGTAGCACTTAGGGGATCAGAATGCTTGGACGGAGTACGAACATGATTGCAGAGATGGTTTGACTTGGTGGCTAGATGAATATCAGAGACATGCAGTGTGGATCCAGACGCGCCAGTCATAGTTTGGGAGTCAAAGTCAGTTCTGCCATCTCCCAAAAAAATAATAAAGTTTTCGTATATGTTGATGTGGGAGTCGTACAAGCTGGATATGGGGTCAGGTGAAGCTGGATATGGGGTCAAGTGAAGCTGGATATGGGATCAAGTGAAGCTGGATATGGGGTCAAGTGAAGCTGGATATGGGGTCAGGTGAAGCTGGATATGGGGTCAAGTGAAGCTGGATATGGGATCAAGTGAAGCTGGATATGGGGTCAAGTGAAGCTGGATGTAGGATCAAGTGGGGTACACGACCCAGAAACAGATCTTCCACAACAGAGTTTTATGCGAGACCGAGACGACCCTTGGCAAGTGTGAGGACTCAGTTCTCCTCTCTGACTGGTGAGGGCCTCATTACCGCTCCCGGGATGACGACGCCTTCCGTTACTCACTCCCTCTCCTCGCCTGACCTCCTCCTCCTCCTCCTCCTCCTCCTCCACACATCTCTTGTCCGCACCTTCACCTGGTCTGACCTCCTCCTCCTCCTCCTCCTTCACACTTCTTTTGTCCACGCCTTCACCTGGTCTGACCTCCTCCTCCTCCTCCACACGCCTCTTGTCTACGCCTTCTCCTCGTCTGGCCTCCTCCACATGCCTCTTGTCCACGTCTTTACCTTGTCTGGCCTCCTCCTCCTCCTCCACCATACACATCATCATTAACTTTGTTCACTCCACCTCACTCGGTCTTCCTCACGCCTCATGTTACTCATACCTGATTACAGCTTCCTCATGGCTTCTCCACCTCAACCTGTCTCTTTCACATCTGTTGCACGTACGAAACGTTCATAACACTCAACATAGCGACCTTCACGTGCCTGTTGTGTATACCTAATGGTCACTTCGGCTGATTTGGCCCATTTCACGTCTCTTATTTCTTTCTTTTTTCTCTCTCCACCGTCCTTCCCTTCTGTCGTCGACTGTGTGTTTGTTCCTCCACATCGCTCACCTCCTACAGGTAACTCCACTTGGGTGTGACGCAACCCGTCAACGTTTCATGTGGCTATTTGTAACATAAGGAAAAAAATATGAGAATGCGTCTGATGTTCTAGGTGACTTGTACCCCGATAACTATCATTTTGGTTTCTGATCTGCTTGACTTTTCTACAAGTCTCGCCGATCCTTACTTCTTACTGAAACTCCTCGTGAGTCATCTGAATATGCGATGTGTTTACTCATACCATAATTCTGAGCTGGGGGTTGTCACTCAGAAATCTCGAGAACCAGCTCATCCTCCGAGAGGCAGAATGGCAGAGTTTACGTCCCGAGTGTGGCGGCTTACCACACTATCACAGGCAAGATGTGCACCTCCTGTCTACCATACGCCACTGGGAGGAGCAGGGAAGTATAGTGCATAGATATAAGGCAAACGCTGACAGAAAACCTGGCTGATGGCTCGTATTGGTCCTCCTATACGCCAGGCACCTGTAAGAATAAGAGGACCATTAAACCATAGTCAAAGTGGTGGAGTTGTGCTGTACACCTCAGTTGACTGAGCAATGGATAGATGGAAAGACAGTGTCTAAGCCAAAGCTTTTCCTAGAACATCGTTGGAGACGCCGAATGACCTAAGTCTATCATAGAAGTCGAGTGACATTATTAAGTCATCTCTATTCTCACAATTGTCTGTGTGCCTCAGTGTGTTATAGTCTCAGTCCATCAGGATACATGTAACGAAATAGAAAAAGAAGTATTCCTGCGTTTTCTTTCAATACAATAATTTTTTAATCCTAAACTTAATCTAAATCGAGTATCTATCGGATAAGAGCTTTATGGACTGGTGATGAGATTCGATGCTGTGTAATATCAACCACCACGTAAATCTGATGATGATATGATACATACCATAAAATCTCAGTCACTTGATCAAGACTTAAGAGAATAAAAGTCTCTCTACGAGAGTATTCGAAGAAACAACAAAAAAAAAAAAAGACTAAATTCAAAGCCCACTATTTGAAAAAAAATATATGTCACGGGCATTTATAAATGGGTTCTTTATATTTCAAAACAGTGAAATGAGGTGAGTCATTGAATGTCCTCATTTACTTTCGTGCGTCCTTTATAGCCATTTGAGGCAACCATTGAAATACGAAGGGAAAGGTTAAGAGTTCTCTTCAAGTGGTCATAAAAGGCACAGTTGTTAGAATGGAACTGCTGTTGTTTCCTCATTAGCAGTGTGAACTTCCGTGGTAACTCTACCATTGTTTCTGACGAGAGCACAAGAACCAGCAGAGGTCGAGGGAGGGAGGAGGTTATACCTGCACCTCACTGAAGACCAAAGATCGTCCAAGGTCGCAAGAGACGTCGGAGGACACATGAGCTCGTGTTCTCAGCCTCACACATACTGCCCAGAATTCTTGATGTTCTCTTGTTCTTTTGTTCCCCGAGTAGAATGAATCATGAGGGATATGTCGAGACGAATCACTACTGATTCGTTGTCAATTCATTGAGCAGAGATGTTCAAGTCATTCGACCGACGTATCCACTGATTAATATTTTGTTTGCCTCCGTCAATCACCCTTAATAACAAATGTGTTGTCATCATACTTGCAGGCATTGTCGTTCGTCTATCTCTTCCTCGAGCCTTGTCATTATTACTTATCTATATAGACGTATGAAGACATTATTAGAGGAAAATTCCGTGTGAAAGATCGATAGAATGACAAAGTATATATATATATATATATATATATATATATATATATATATATATATATATATATATATATATATATATATATATATATATATATATATATATATATATATATATATATATATGAGCACCTAATGGTAAGATGATAATAAGAAAATTAAAGAACATAACAAAAAATATTAGTGACTAAATATGCCGTCGTATTCACTTCTATCAACATTAAAGAAAACCTGCTTCTAGCTTACACTATACATATGTATATATATATATATATATATATATATATATATATATATATATATATATATATATATATATATATATATATATATATATGATCACATTAATCTTCTGGACCTTGGGAGAGTGATATCATCTGTGTGTGTGTCAATAGCTGGGTTGATATACATGTATATATCCTAGCCTATGTGTGGCTGCAATGCTATGTTGTGAGCTGTAGTTGTGTTGCTATGTTGAGAGCCTTGGTTGGAGTGCTATGTTGAAAACGACAGGGGAAGCAATTTAGGTTTGATTTATGATTTGATTTTTGTCATCTGTTCTGAATTATGAGTAAAGCATTTTGTACTGAGCTGCGCCTAAAGCGTTTTTGTCTTTGCCGTTGGTTGAGTCTCTTTCGTTAGAATTATGAATAATATCTCTTAGTCTCAAAAATGAGTGGAGCTTTTATTTTTGAAAAGCGGGAGAGATTTCCATCATGAAGTGATTTGAATTTGTTTTTTTCTTCTTCTTTCCCCTGTGAATGTTGGATAAGCTTTTGTTCCGAGTTATCAAGTATCCTATTTTTGACATGAATGGGTAAGCCTTTCTTTTTCTCATATGAATGAAGTCTTTTGTTTGGATCTGCTGATGAAACTTTATCTTTATAAAGTTGAGTTTCTGTAATGAATTATGAGGAAAAGGTTGAGAGAGAGAGAGAGAGAGAGAGAGAGAGAGAGAGAGAGAGAGAGAGAGAGAGAGAGAGAGAGAGAGAGAGCTGTGAGGGTAGAGCGTTGTCTGGAAGTATGAATGAGTGTCTCCTTAATCTGATTCATGAGGCAAGCTTTCTGCTCTGGGCTGTGTGCAAAGTTTTTTCTCTTCAGTTTTGAGGTCTGGCTGCTGGTGTCTGTTTTAGTACAAAGAGAAAGAGGATGTCTCTCCAGTCTTGAAGTCTGGGTACTATTGTCTGTTTTAGTACAAAGAGAAAGAGGATGTCTCTCCAGTTTTGAGGTATGGCTACTAGTGACTGTTTAAGTACAAAGAGAAAGAGGATGTCTCTCCAGTTTTGAGGTTTGGCTGCTGGTGTCTGCTTTAGTACATCGAGAAAGAGGACGTCTCTCCAGTTTTGAGGTCTGGCTACTAGTGTCTGCTTTAGTAAAAAGAGAAAGAGGACGTCTCTCTAGTTTTGAGGTTTGGCTGCTGGTGTCTGCTTTAGTAAAAAGAGAAAGAGGACGTCTCTCTAGTTTTGAGGTTTGGCTGTTGGTGTCTGTTTCAGTACAAAGAGAAAGAGGATGGGTTTCAGGTCCCTGGTGTTTCACATCCTCGATAAAAACAATGTCTTGATGTGCGGATGAGAAAGATTCGTGCCTGGAGGAAACATTTCTCACCCAGGGAGTTTCGTAGTTGATGGACGCCAACGATCAATGCATGAAAGGTTATGGCCTCCCCCAACGCTTATGTCTCTTTTGCCTCCTGTTGACCTGCGACCTTCATGATTAATGTATACGATTAATCATCAGGTCAGCGAGTTGGTGTGATGAACGATATATCGCGTTACATTTCCCCAATGTTGTTTTTCACCGCTGTAACCAGTTCAGGAACCGAAATCCTTATTTATCTGTAAAATACACATTTATTCCACAAACGTTTCTCTCTTTCCTTAAAGAATGAACCTCTTCTTTTCTTAGCTTATTTTAGGTTATTTTGGGTGCTTTCTTCGGCCACATTATGGGATCGCTTTTTCAAATGCAGCTTCCAGCAGGTCATGTATTTTTTCAAGGAAACTTCTTGTGTTATTTGGCCAAAAAAAGAAAAAGAAAATCTAATTTTTTTTTTTTATCGTTCTATGAGTAAAACTCGTTTCCATTCTTTTTCATTGTTTCTCATTTTGCTTCGACGATTGGAAGAAAGCTTTTCCTGATTCCCTTGGCGTCCCTCTCTAGGGGGGGTAGCGAATACGTGTGTGCTTTGTTGTTGCGTAATGGAGTGTGACAGAGGAGGGAAGGCCACTCAGTCCGGACGCCGATCTCGAGGTTCGGTTCGTCCGATTGCAATAGGAGGGAGGTGGAGGCGATGAATCGGGTATGTGCAAATGACAACAAGAACTAATGATGCAACAAGTTGGATAGGATAACCAGCCCAGTTATGTAGATATGGTCACGTACTTTTTTGATCAACCAGCCTAGGTATGTGGTTATTGTCACGTACTTTTTTGATCAACCGGCCCAGTTATACAGATATTGTCACGTACTTTTTTGATCAACCAGCCCAGTTATGTGGTTATTGTCACGTACTTTTTTGATCAACCAGCTCAGTTATGTGGATATTGTCACGTACTTTTTTGACCAACCAGCCCAGTTATACAGATATTGTCACGTACTTTTTTGATCAACCAGCCCAGTTATGTAGATATTGTCACGTACTTTTTTGATCAACCAGCCCAGTTATATAGATATGGTCAAGTACTTTTTTGATCAACCAGCCCAATTATACAGATATTTTCACGTAATTTTTTGATCAACCAGTCCAGTTATACAGATATTGTCACGTATTTTTTTGATCAGCCAGCCCAGTTATGTAGATATTGTCACGTATTTTTTGGATCAGCCAGCCCAGTTATGTAGATATTGTCATGTACTTTTTTGATCAACCAACCCAGTAATACAGATATCGTCACGTACTTTTTTGATCATATTTTTAACTTTAAGTAACAGTATTATCTGATGGATGGGAATGCAAATGCTGGCACTGTTATCTTAAGTTTATTATCCTCTTCCTCAGTGACCCACTATCATCGCTGTGGCTGGCTTTGCCTTCTATCAGCAGATATTAGTCAGTTGCTCTGAAAGACCTTGAAGTGTCTGTGTTACGAGTCCCTATCTCCTCCTCCTCTTCCTCTTCCTCCTCCTCCTCCGCTTCCCTTTAAGGTCACCACAACAGGAAGCTGATGTTCCCTAAGGTCCATACTACCAGAGGTCTGGCCCAACTCCTGAAGGTCGACACGCTTAAAGGTCATCATTGCCGGAGATCACCATTCGTCAAGGTTATCACTCGATGAAGCTAAGTGCTTCGTGAGGGTCAACATTGTCCAGCTCCACCGAATAAGTCCATTGAGTCAACAAACCACGGTGTCATCACTTCTTTTAACGGCTATTAGTCCTTAAGATGAGCACATCATGTGGTCACAATTTCTCCAGGTCCATATTCGATAAAATGGTCACGACTGCATTACATTACCATTTCCTGATGGCTATAACTCCCTTGAGACAAAAGTCTCTGATATCATCATTTCCTCTCTTCGTAATCAACCATTTTCTTTCTTTTATTTTTGCGGTTAGGTAAGGGAGTTCTAAGCATTACACTTCATTCTCTAGAGCAATCTGATGACCTCCAATGCAAACAGTTCTTTGAAAGAAGCACAAAAAAAATGAGCAACCACCACTTGCCATAACATGAAATTAACAAAGACAAAGGGTTAATTAATACCTCTACGGTATAAGGATAATAGATGACTCGAAATCAATGAGTAAGGAACTTATGAATCCAGAAAGTAGGGAGAAGTTTAAAAAAAAGTTGCAGGATGAGAGAAAGTTCAAGTGATGGAGGGCCGGGCCCTCACGAGCGTCAGAACTCCCTGTGTCATACAAATTGGTAAATAGACATTTGACAGAAATAGAAGCAACGCCTTCATTTATGAATGGAAAACAGATCGATCGAGTGAGATCGAAAGTCCTTGTAGGTGTTGCCTTCCTGGTCGTCCCCCTACATTCACAGGTCACTGTGGGTGTTGCCTCCTGGTCGTCCCCCTTACAATCTCAGGTCACTGTGGGTGTTGCCTCCTGGTCGTCCCCCTTACAATCACAGGTCACTGTGGGTGTTGCCTCCTGGTCGTTCCCCTTACAATCACAGGTCACTGTGGGTGTTGCCTCCTGGTCGTCCCCCTACAATCACAGGTACCTGTAGATGTGGCCTTCCTGGTCGACCCCCTACAATCATTCTGAGGGAGTAAAGCAATTCACACTAACGTTGTGTTCCCAGGACGGGAAAAATATAGGTTTTTCTATCGCTATTGTTTTCAAATAAATTTTTCCCCTCCCTCTCTCTCTCCTGAAATTCCAGTCGGCTGTGTTTTTCTCCTCCAACATACGACTGAGGTAAAAGAACAATGTTTCTCCTCCAACACCAATCAAAAGAAAGCACATCGGGTGTAACACAGCCTCCCGCTAGTCCACTAGGGATTGTCATCCAACTTGCTCCTGTGTGCCTTCACAAAAAATTTGGGCAGTGATGGAGACTTCCAAAGCCGTACTCCAACGACGATGGCACATATTTTTTTTTTTTCCCTCCTCTCCTCTCGTCACGTCCCGACTGAACACTACGGCACTTGTGTTTGTTATTGTTGCAGGTTAATGGAGTGTGAAGGAACAGCAGAAGCCACTCAGTTCTGAACCACTTACGTGTCTTGCTGGAGGGGAGGGAGGTTGGGGTGGAGTGAGGGAGAAATGGGAGAGGAGGGAAGAGTTAGGCAGAAGTTAGGGAGTAGTGGTGAGAACGTGGAGGGGAGTTGGGCAAATGATAGGAGTGTGTGAGACCAGACTGAGATGATAGAATTGATAGTGATATATATACATATTCTTTCTTTCATATTATTCGCCATTTCCCGCGATAGCGAGGTAGCGTTAAGAACAGAGGACTGGGCCTTTGAGGGAACTTCCTCACCTGGCCCCCTTCTCTGTTCCTTCTTTTGGAAAATTAGAAAAAAAAAAAAAACGAGAGGGGAGGATTTCCAGCCACCCGCTCCCTCCCCTTTTAGTCGCCTTCTACGACACGCAGGGAATACGTGGGAAGTATTCTTTCACCCCTATCCCCAGGAATATATATATATATATATATATATATATATATGTATATATATATATATATATATATATATATATATATATATATGTGTGTGTGTGTGTGTGTGTGTGTGTGTGTGTGTGTGTGTGTGTGTGTGTGTGTTATAAAAGCCTCATTTACCCTTATGGTGTCCAACCTTCCCCCATTCCATCCCGTAATATAAGACCTCCAGACACGCCTATGAATAATCCACATTTCACTGTATTTGAAATGGATGTATTGGACATTCAGCTTAGGGGGTGGGTGACATGTGATGGTATGTCTTAACGTGTTCGTCAATATGGGGATAACTACAGCACTTCCTTCTGTACTGCTGTGGCGCGTCGAGTCCCGTGGCGACATCATGTGACGTAGATATTGGTAGTATGATGATGAGTTCCTTCATGATCTCATGACGCCGCCACCACAGGACAAACGAGAATTGAGTGAGGCCCAGCGATCGCATCAGTGATGACATACGTTTAGCCTGCACACACATCCACTCCTACCCTTGTACCACCACGGCACCACCTGC